>NW_004955425.1:20041887-20052465 GCF_000276665.1 Chinchilla lanigera | reverse complement strand
AGGCTGGTCTCAAACTCATGATGATCCTCCTGCCTCAGCCTCCCAAGTGCTGGTATTATGCAGGCATGTACCACCACACCCGGCTGCCCAACAATATTGTAGTCAGGACTTAGATAAAATGTAATTACTCAAAGTCTATGTGTGGCTTCACAGAAAACAGTTGCTCTCATCATTTCCATCTATTGCTATCTTCCTCCTGTGTGCATTTAACTATTATTATGCCCCAAGGATGTCCTTAGATAAGCATGAAGTCATAGAGACAGTAGTTTTCCCCACTAAGCATACTGCACCTCAGGAGTGCAGCTCATTTTTCATTTGAAAGGAGATAGTAATTTCTTGTTCTAACACATTTGATGTGGGGTGCATAGTGTCCTGTAGCTGACAGAATGTTTATGGAAACACTTCCATTGAAGACTGATGAGTTAAGTAGCTACATTGCTTGTAAACTACTAATTTCTGGAAAATATTCAACATGGAATCCCTTAAAATTTATTTGAAAATTCTGCAGTGGCTTTTCTTACACTGTATTTGACATTCGCAGCAAACTTCTCAGTGTTGCCTGTTGTGAGGTGTGTGGATGATTGAGAAATGTGTAGTCATTTCAATTTAAATTACTTGATATTTTGGACAGATGACATATAAGGAGGCTGATTTGAGAAAAAATTATGTCAAGTTTGAAAGCCTGAGAAACTCTTTTAGCCATGTAGTCTTTATTTTGATGTATAATTCAAGAGGTAATGTATGTTAACAGATTGATTGGAAAGTGATGAGTGCCAGACACTGAAATGTGGCCTGAAATCTCCACTAGTAAAGAGCTGAAATCAAGGTATGATTCATACATTAGCTGTGGTTTTGCTCTTCTCACAGCTAGAGAGATGGTAACAGGACAGTCATTTCATAAATGCTTGCAAAGGTAGCAGAGTAGGTGTGATGCTGGCAATGATTTAAAGTTTATGCTCACACAAGATGAGTCTGAACATTATTGTACATTCTAGCATCAAGGTGCATATTAAGCTGTCAGCAATTTCTCAGAGCTAGGAATAAAAATCTTAAGAATTTCTGTCTTTGACTCTTTCTACTCATCTCTTCAGTTTTGGAAAGGTTGTATTCCTTTTTACTCTTTGAAACTAATCATTCCAATGATTATTTGGATCCTAACTCATCTCTTTTCCTCTCTTGAAAGACCTATTTTACAACTATATTTTCTTTCTCTAAAATGTCCATTCATCTTCCTTATTATGGTTTTTTTTTTCATATATAGCAACTTGTATTTACCAGAGGATTGGAAAATATTCAGTAAAAATTTCCTTTTAGTTTACTCTCTTTTGAGTTCTTAACCTTGTTTAACATTTTTTAGTCTACAGCTTGGTCTGTTTTTCATTTAACTCAGTTGTTTTCACACATTTTGAACTCTTTTGTCTTGTGCTGTACTTGCATTTATTTGCTTACTTCAAAACATTCTCCCCCCTCTTTTGAGGACATTATACAGTAAGCTCTCCTGTTATTTCTTGTCTTTGTTACTTTTCTCATTGCTGAGCCAAAATGCCAACACCCATAAGTTAAGGAGGAAAGGTTTATTTAGTTCATGGTTTGTAGAGGTTTCAGTAATAACTGGCTGGGTGGAAGCCAGGGTGGAGAAGTCAGAACGGTTCATGGTAGACAGAAAGAAGCAAAACAAGCAAGGGACCACCACAGTTCCTTCTGACCCTTTTATCTTGTCCAGGCTACTCAGGGCGGGTAGCACTCACACCCTTAATCCCAGTGCCTTTGAGCCTAGCACTGCACCATTAATCAATTCCAGCATCACACACTGTAGATCAGCCACCTCTGTAAAAGCCACACATATGACTGCAAACCATAATATTCTGCCCCTGGCCCCCCAAAGACTCATACACATCCCTTTATGCAAAAGGCATTTAGTCCATCTCTAAGAGCTGCCAAAGTCCTACCAGTTTCAGTATCACTGAAAAGTCTACCTCCAAAGTCTCCTCTGAAATTTAAGGTGAACTCTTAGCTGCAAGCCCCTCTACAAATGAAAAGAAAGGTAAGCACTTCCAACTTTCAATGTTATAAAATAGACATTTCCATTCCAAAAGTTACAAACAGGGAAAAGAATGGGAACAAAGCAAGACCAAGATCCAAGGTGCAAGCATTAAATCCCACAGTTCCATTTCCAGTGTCCCCAGCAGTTTGTGGCAAGTTGTGAACTCCAAAGGGCTTGGGTGGCTCTGCCCCTACAGTATTTCTGGTGGTTATAGCTCTCTTGGTTTCTCTCTTTGGCTGGTTCTGCTTCCTCTTTGCAGTTTTTCTCAGACACTCCATATTCCTGGCTTCTCCAAGCTTCTGGTGCCTCCACTGTACCTTTAGCCTCACACTCATAGCTTCACACACTGCTCTCTCAGGGGCACACTGCCTGGCCTCCCAAGCCTTCTTCTGAAATCTGGGTGGAAGCCTTCCTGACCCCACAACTCTTGCATCTGCATGCAACTAAAACCAGCACCAGGTGGATGATGCCACTGTCTGTTTCCAGCAGGAGCAGTTTCCGGGCTTCCTCCTCTTTTGGGTGTAGGGGTCGAGTGCTTTGCATCTCTGAGCACTCTAAACCCAATCCTGAGAAGCAAATTCTCCAGGCTGCTCCGTTCTGGAACGTGCTGCTCTGGGGGCTCTCTTCTTAAAGCAGTCTTTTACTTTTGCAATTTTGAGACTGCAAAGGCTGGAGTCATGCTACTTCTTGTGATGTCCTCAGGCCATCTTTTCTATTGTCCTGTTACTTTGCAGCAGTAAAGGTCTCCTCTACTCTGTGTTTGCAGTTCACAGCTTTACTGGAGCTTCCTTTCTGGCCAAACTTAACACATTTTAAATCATTCTGTTGGACTCTTTGCTCTTGATTCTCAACATAAATCTCACTAAAATCCCCCAACAGTAGCCATGCCACTACCTCAATATTAGACTGCCTTGAAATTGCTTCTGCCAGATTAATTAGTCTACCATCCTTAATCTCAGTGTCAGGTAAAGTCTCTGGACATGTGAAAAATGCAGACAAATTTTCTGCCTAGGCATAACATGCATCACCTGGAGTCCAACAGCCAGTGAAATTGTTCTTCTCAGCAGAAACTTCCTGAACCTGGTCTTCTGAGCTCTGACCAGAATCTTCCATCAGGTACAACCTAAGGAATTCCTGCTCTACTTTTTCATTTGGCATCTCTGCGCCCTTTCAAATTCTTCCTATGAATCAGCCCCAAAGTCCCCCTCTTCCTTCCTTTTCTCCCTTCTTTTTTCATTCCCTCCCTCTCCCATTCCCCTTTGTTGCCCACTTAATGTATCAGTCAAACTTAGTATATGTTGTACTCTGTAGCAAGCATTTTTTTACATGAAAATCCAACTTTATTGAACATAAGAATAAATAAATTTTCAAATTAATTATTTTTACTTTAGGGTTATTAGTTTTGAAGCTATCTGATCCACAGTAGAACTTACTAACTGGTACTATACAAAGATGCTTTTCTATTACTTTAATTCTATCTTCATAAACAAATATATTTAAATCTAGATAGAAACATTTGTGATTGGATTAGTGCATGGTAATCCCTGCTATCTGCACTGCTCAAACTGGCAATAGGGGATCATCCGCTCTGCAGCAAATTTGAAGCACAAGCACAAATTTGAATTTTATACAAAAATTCAGTTTTACTCTTATTCTTACATTAGTGGGAGCTGACATCTGTAACTTACAGGCAAGCATATACTTTTATTTTCTACCTCCTAGCTGAACAAAAATATACATAATGTATTGTTTTCATTAGACAAGATTTGCTTTTTATGTTTCAATGAGAATACCTTGTGACCCTTTCATGAACAAAATGACCAGGGTACTAATGGAACCATCTTTGGAGAAAGTATTAAATATGCATATCTGATTTAAATAAATCCTCCAATAAGAAATGGAGAAGTCACTGCCTTTACTTTGAAGGTTTTGTAGCTATCTGTCAAATTTCTATGTGCAGCTCACCAACATTCCCTTATTGGAAATATCGGTATTTTGAAATCATAGTTCTCAAAAGGACTTGAAAGTCTCAAAATTCTGTATCTCCTTTGTCTTGCTTCTCTCTTGATTCCACCCAGGCTTTATTAATGATTTGCTTCATATCATCATCTCCATCTTCATAAATCCCTCACTAGGATCTGTCTCAGCATCGTAGGCTGGCTTTTCTTTTTCTTTGCGCTCTTTTTCAACCTGAGTTAAGTACTCCCACCGAGTGTTTTCCACTTTCCTTCTACACAAGATAAGAACTGTATCAGTCTTGATTGTTTTTGATCTGCCTTCCGCTGAGATGGATTTCAAGAGATTGCTCACAATCATAGAATAACTCTTCCCATTTACATTCTTTACCAAAAGATCAAGTGACCTCTCTGTGAAATGCACCTGCACGTTCTCAGCAGGAACTTGGTGAACTCCAGTTAAGGTAATGTAGATTTTCACAAACTTATCTGACTGATGCCATCCATAATTACTGATCTTCACTGTGTATCCTGTTGTGATGGGAGCAACCACAGCAGCTGGTTTTTCACTGTCAAGAAGTTCTGGTTTCCTCTGTGATTTGCATTGAATCTTATTCTCTATTTCTGTTTCAATCTTGGATTTTTCAGCTGTCAGGGCATCGCGTACTCTCTTCCTAGTGGCCTTTTCTAGCAACGCCTTTACCTCTTCTAGATCATTCTGCAACTCCTCCAAAGCCAAAGCCATGGTCGGGCGGGGTCGGGCCGAAAGCCCAGGCTGCAGGCGTGCACGAAAATTCAGGAACCGCGGAACCGGCGCGCTCCCCGCGAGCGTGGATCTCACCAGTGAGCTGCGGGTCAGCCTCTGTGCGTGCGCCCTCCGCACGTGGCGACTCTCTCTGTAGCAAATTCTGATATTTTATTAAAAAAAGCTCTGACACCTGACCTCAAGGAACTTTTTAAAGTAGAGTTTAGTTTTAGGAAATTTAATGAGATGATAAGGTAATGAAATGAACAAATTCAAGATGTCACGGTAGCTTTAAATATAAAAGTATTAAGGGAGTACAAAGTAGTAGAATGATCAGAAGGAAGAGGTCCAGTTGATAATTACTGCAGGAAAACTTGAATCTTGGTTAGGATGTATAAATAATTTAGAGTAGAATATGCACATTGTCAAAAATTGAGTGCTGCTGAAAAACTTCTGATAAAAACCCAACAATCTCTCACCCTCTTTCTTGCTACCTTCAGTCCAACACCAGAGAGACATTTCTTTGCTCCCAGTCCCACATGCTGGAGGAAGCCTTTTTAATATGAGATCTTCTGGTAATACCTTTGGGTTACATGCTTATAACACTTTCAAGAGAAGGTGTATGTACTTTCTCTCATGAAGCATGAAATTTTTATTTATCTATTTCTATATTCCCTATCTTTATTCCAGTATTTGATAATTTGGATTAGTTTTAGTTTGGATAATATCCTTCTGTTTACTATTCTGTCACCTGTAAACAGTGTCCTAACTTTCCTTTGTATATGCTAAGAAAACAGAACCTGTTTCATTCCATTCCTTTTTAAAGAAGTGTTTTTTTGGCTGGTGTTCTTGCCTAAATAACATTTGAAACTAGGTACCTTGTAGAAATTTGCTACTAACCTAATAACCTTAAAAAAATTCCTTCAAGTTAGCTAGAATGGATTCTGCTTTTTGTAAGTAAAATCCCTTTCAGATACATAAGCCAAAACTAGATTTGTTTTTGAGGGGTATACATTAACTAAGATCATGAAGCTGAGATTTAAAATCAGAACCTATTTTTAATTTATAACATAATTTATTGAAAACTATTATGCTGAGCAAATTACACCCAACACAACCAATATATTCTCTCATTGTAGATAAACTAATACAAGAAACAATAATCAGAACATTGCTTAGTGAGTAGGGAAGTAAAGCAAAGGAAACTGGATACATTGAATGTATAATGATATAAAATTAAAAATCATCAGATTAATGTGTTGTTTCTATAGGGATAATATTACCAATGATGGTATACTGTTTATAGTTTATTTTATATATGTTTTACTGTGTTGGAAAGTGTTTGGATGGGTGTCACTAACTTTTGTGATTTTCTTTTTACACAACCAATACAATCATGTTTTGATTGATAATACTCACCTTTTCAATACTTTAAAATCAATTTATAATCAAGGTTAGCCATTGATTGAAACTTGAGATCCATCTGTTTCTTTAAGATGACAGGTAATAACCCTTGAAAGGTAGTTTATCACAACCATGTTTTAGATGTGGGGAGAAAATTCTTACTGTATGTGTTTTCTCCAATCCATTATATATAAGATAATTGCAGAGTTTAATTTCCGGAGGACAATCTTCTTTCCCATATTTTCAAATTCCATTCCCCAAATACTGCTAATAAGTAGAAATCAGCTCTCCTAAGAGGTCTCAGAGTACCTTTATTTTTCTCATAATAGTATGAGACATTTTGGACTAGTCTCATTTATTGGGGGTACTGTTTTAAGAGTGCTGTAAAATTTTTAGATTTGGCGGGTCATGCATCATGTGTCTCCAGAAGCAACACTTACTAACTGATGTCTAACAAAAGAAGCATTAAGAGAGGCTGATTTGACTTCAGAATGCCAATAATATACCCGTTGGTATGTGTAAAATTTAGAAAATCAATTATCACATAATAAAACATTAAGAAATGTAAATCTAAGGAATATAGCCATAAAGAATTCATAGAAGCTGGGGTGTCTGAGTGAACAAAAGTTTATTATGGAGAGAGATGAGTTCAATTCATTGAGTGGCATGTTCTTTACAGAAAAAGCACTTTTCTAAATCACACATACTCCATATTAAAATCATTTTCCAACTGAAATCACGGGTGAATGACAAAATCAGAAAGTACCAGTGTGCTCAAATCAGCAAAGATTTAGGGTCACAGGAAAAGAGAAGTATGTGGTAGCAGTGGGCAGCAGGTACTAAAGAAAGTGGGGTGAAAAGGATCTGAGAAACAAAATTAATAAGAGAATAATTTCATTTTATTCATTAATTTATGTTTCAGTGGTAAGGATTGAACCAGGGACATTTTACTTGCTAGACAATCACTCTACCACTCAGCTGTGCCCTTAGACTATGTGAAAGAGAAAAATTTTATAAAGGCTTCACCTAAAGGTGGTTTTGTAATTCCAGCACTCTGGGAGGCTAAGATAGGAAGATCACAAATTTAAGCCCACTCCGGGCAATTTAGTGACCTAGTGAGACCCTGTCTCAAAATAAGAAATAATGAAAAGGGCTGAGGGTATAGCTCAACGTCAAGTCCCTGGGTTCAATCTCCAGTACTGGAAAAAAGTCTTTGAGCTGTATATAATGACTCACACCTGTAATCCCAGCACTTAGGAGGCTGAGGCAGGAGGACCATGAGTCTCAGGCCAGCCTAGACTATAAGACAAGAGCCTGTCTTGAAAAATAAAGCCAAAAACAAAAAAACAAGCTTACATAATAATTTAAATATTAAATATTTAAATAAATTAAATATCATTAAATAAATAAATAAATATTAATCTAAACTGCTCAAGAATTAGTCAGTATGAGCTTAACCACTAACAACAGCTGCAAAACTGTAAGATGATGTAGGACTCATTGTATTTAATTATAATGGACCTATAACATCAATTTTTAGTTGATGATTATATTGTTTTTTTCCCTGCTTTTCACTGTCATGCTTCTGCAGTTGTATTTTTAAATTAATTGTATTGGCACACTTTTATAAACATAATGATCACATTTGTCATAGGGAATTTGCACCTATATGTGATACATCTCAATTCTTCTTTTTTCCCCCATTTTGCTCCTTTCCTCTCAACCCTTCTTCCCCTCCTTATTTAAAAAGTTTTGTTTCCATTTTTCCTTCTGTTCCCCTTTTGTCTTTTTCTTCCTTTTCCCATCATTTTACCTCTTTTTTGTTTCCCTTCTCATTTCAACATTTTCTTCCTATTTCTCAGTATCTATCATCCATTTCAGTTCTTATTTTACCTTTCAGTTTTTCACACAAGAGAAACAGTGTGATATTTCAACACGTGTGTCTGATTAATTTTGCATAAAACTGTGGTCTCAAGGTGCATTCATTTACCTAGAAATGTCTCAAGTCTATCTTTTTCATGGTAGAGTAGTACTCCACCGTATGTTAAAAACCACACTGTCTTTCCATTCACACCTCCATTCATGCATTGCTGGGCATCTGGCCTATTTCCAAGGTTCAGCTGCTACAGATTGTGATGCCGTAGACATGGGAGTGCATGTATTGCTGTGGTGTGAGGGTTTTAACCCTGGAAGGTAGCAAGAAGGGAAATAGCTGGGTAAATGAAACCTCTGCTGTTTGAGGAAGCTTCATACCTATTTTTAATATTGGTTGTACCAATTTACACTCCCACCAGTGGTGGAGATGGGTTTCTTTCCCCCCATATCTCCACCAGCATTTATTACTGGCTGATTTCTTGGTAACAGCCATTCTTTCTGGGGTAAGATGGAATCTCAGTGTTGTTTTAATTTGCATTTCTCAAATGTAGGTCTTTAAATTTAAGGGGTCTATTTTTTTGAGTTCTTTATACATTCTTGATAATAATCCTTTGTCTGAGGAAGAGCTAGCAAACATTTTTCCCACACTGTGGGTTGTCTCTTCACTCTGTTACTGATTTCTCTTGCTGTGCAAAAGCTCTTTAATAAGATGAGATCTCAGTTGTTGATTCTTTGTCCTCATTCCTGTGTGATTGGGATTTGTTCATAATGTCTTTGCCTATATGAATGTCTTCAAGAGTTCTACGTATTCAACCCTCCAGCAGATTTAATATTTCTATTTTAATATTTAGATCTTTCATCCATTTTGAATTTAGTTTAGTGCATGGTGAAAGATATGGGTCTAATTTTAATCTTCAGCATGTGGAAATCCAGTTTTTCCAGCACCAATTTTTAAAGAGGCTATCTTTTTTCCAGTGGAGGTATTTGACATCTTTGTCAAAGAGAAGTTGGCTCTGTATGTCTGGAGTTGTTTCTGCATCTTCCTGATCTGTTTCTTTGATCCTTGGGTCTGTTTTTTTTTTTGATAGTACTATACTGTATTTATCACAGTGGCTTTGAAGTATAATTTCAAGTCAGGGATTGTGATGTCCCTTGCCTTTCAGAATTGCCTTTGCTATTCTCTGGCTTTTCTGACTCCAAACAGATTTTAGGATAATTTCTCAATTCTGTAAGATATACTGTTGAAATTTTGCCTGGAATTGCATTATATTTGTATAACAATTTTGGAAGTATGATCATTTTGACTGTTTTGGTTATTCCTTCCCAAGAGTAAGGGATATTTTTCTATTTTCTGATATCCTCTTCAATCTCCTTTTTCAGAGTACTATAGTATTCAATGTAGAGGTCTTTTACTGCCTGTATTATGTTGAACCCTAGATATTTCATTTTTTTGGATGCTGTTGTGAAAGGTGTTGTTTCCTTAATTTCTCTCCGAGGTAGTTTGTTACTCATGTATAGGAAGACTGTTGATTTTTGACTGTTCACTTTGTATCCAGCTATACTACTGAAATTGGTTATTAAATGTAAAAATCTTTGGTGGAGTTTTTGGGGTCTTCTGTGTTGAGAATCATGTCATCCATGAATAATGATGATTTAACTTCTTCCTTCCCTGTCATTATTCCTTTTATTTATTTCTCCTGTCTAATTGCTCTGGCCAGTTTTTCCAGAACTATATTGAATACGAGTGGTGAGAGTGGACATCCTTATCTTGTTCCTGATTTTAGAGTGAAAGCTTTCAGTTTTTATCCATTTAGTATGATGTTGGTTTGTCATAGATGGCTTTTACCAGATTGAGATAAAGACTATCTATTCCAATTTTCTGTAGGGTTTTTAATCATGAGTGGGTGTTGGACATTGTCAAATGCTTTTCATGCATCTATTGAGATGATCATATTGTTTTTTTCTTGGCTCTCTCAATATGGTGTATTACATTTATTGATCTGCATATGTTGATCCATTCTTACATCCCTGGGATGAATCCTACTTGGTCAAGGTGCATAAACATGTTGATGATTTGCTACATTCTGTTTGCCAGTATCTTATTGAGGAGTTTTGCATCTGTGTTCATGAGAGAGATTGACCTGTTGTTCTCTTTTTTGTTTGGATACTCTCTGATTTTGGTATCAGGGTAATGCTTGCTTCCGGAAATGAGTCTGGGAGTACTGTGTCCCTTTCAATTTCATTAAAAAGTTTGAGCAGTAGTGGAACTAGATTTTCTCTAAATTTCTTGTAGAATTCAGCAGTGAATCCATCAGGACCTGGGATTTTCTTTGGTGGTAGTTTAAAAATTACTTATTCAATTTCAGTGGCTGATATTGGGTTATTTAGAATTTTTGTACCTTCTTGGTTCAGCTTTTGTAATTCATATGTATCTAAAAACCTGTCCATTTCTTCTGCATTTTTCATCTTATTAGAAGATAGATTCTTAAAAGTAGTTATTGATGATCTTAATGAAAAAACAATATAAATGATACAGAATTTCAAAACAAGATGAT
>NW_004955425.1:20029013-20041463 GCF_000276665.1 Chinchilla lanigera | reverse complement strand
CTTGAGTTTATCTTTCTTTATAGCTGAGTAGTACTCCATTGTATAAAAATACCACATCTTTTTTTATCTATTCCTCAGTTGATGGACATTTGAGTTGTTTCCAAGATTTAGCTATGAATAATTGTGTTGCTATGAACATGGGTGCACATATATCACTGTGGTATGATGTTTTTAATAATTCTGGGAAAATACCCAGAAGAGAACTAGCTGGGTTGAATGGGACCTCTAATCCTAGTTTTTAAAGGAATCTCCAAACTGATTTCCACAGTTGTATCAGTCTACACTCCCACCAAGAGTGGAGAGGCATTGTTTATCTTTCACAGCTCCACCAGCACTTGCTATTGGTTGGTTTGTTGATGACAGCCATTTTTTCTGGAGTGAGATGGAATCTCAGTGTTGCTTTATTTGCATTTCTTGAATGACCAATGATGTTGAATTTTTTTTTTATATATTTATTTGCCATTTGTATTTCCTCATCTGAGAAGTGTGCATTCATCTCAGATGCCCATTTTTGAATTGGGTCTTTGAATTTTGGGGGTCTGATTTTTTAAAATTCTTTGCATAGAAGAAGTTTTAGATAGAAGTCCTTTGTCTGAGGGACAGTTGGCTAAAATATTTTCCCAATTTGTGGGTTTTCTTTTCACTCTGTTGGTGATTTCTTTTGATGTGCAGAAACTTTTCAATGAGATGTTGTTGATCTTTGAAGTATTTCCTGTGCAGTTTGGTTTTTGTTCATGAACTCTCTGCCTACCCCTATGTCTTCAAGATTTCTACCTAGTTTTCTCCCAGTAGATTTAGTGTTTCTGTTTTAATATTTAAATCTTTGATCCATTTTGACTTTAGTTTAGCACATGGTGATAGACATGGGTCTAGTTTTAGTCTTCTGCATGTGTAAAGCCAGTTTTTCCAGCACCATTTATTAAAAAGGCTATCTTTCTTCCAGTGAACATGTTTGACCCCTTTGTCACAGATAAGGTGGCTAAGTGTGTTCATAGTTGTGTCTGCATCTTCTATTCTATTGCATTGATCCTCAGGCCTGTTTTTCTTTTCTTTTTTCTTTTTTTTTTTGCCAATATCATACTGACTTCTTCACAGTAGTTTTGTAGTATAATTTCAAGTGAGGGGTTCTGATGCCTCCTGCCTTACCTTTGCTGCCCAGGACTGCCTTTGCTATTCTAGGTCTGTTCTGGTTCCAAATGAGTTTTAAGAATGTTTTCTCTAGATTTGTGAGTATAGTAATTGTATTTTGATTGGGATTGAATTAAATCTGTATAACAGTTTTGGAAATATGGTCATTTTCTTAATGTTGGTTCTTCCTACCCAGGAGCAAGGAATATCTTTCTATTTTCTGAAATCCTCTTTGATCGCTTTTTTCAGAGTACTGTAATTTTCAATGTATAGATCTTTTACTTACTTTGTTAGATTGATTCCTAAATATGTCATTTTGGGGGATGCTATTATAAAGGGTGTGGTTTCATTAATTTCTCTCTTAGTGAGTTTGTTGTTTGTATACCGGAATGCAATTGATTTTTGAGAGTTGAGTTTGTATCCTGCCATGCTACTGTATTTGGTCATTAAATCTAGAAGTCTTTTGCTGGAGTTTTTGGGATCTTCTATGTACAGTGACATGTCATCTGCAAATAATGATAAGTTCACTTCTTCCTTTCCTATCCTTATTCCCTTTTTTCTCTCTCTTGCCTAATTGCTCTGGCTAATGTTTCCAGCACTATATTGAATAGGAATGGTGATAGTGGGAATCCTTGTCTTGTTCCTGATTTTAGCATGCAAACTTTCAGTTTTTGCCCATTTAGTATGATGTTGGATGTTGGATTGTCATAGATACCTTTTATCAGATTGAGGTAAAGATCATCTATTCCAATTTTCTGTACGGTTTTAATCATGAACGAGTGTTGGACTTTATCAGAAGCTTTTTTTGTATCTATTGAGATGATCCTGTGTTTTTTGTCTTTGGCTCTGTGAGGTAGTGTATTACATTTATTGATTTGTGTACATTGAACCATCACTGCATCCCTGGGATGAAGCACACTTGGTCATGATGTATAGTCTTCTTGATGATTTGCTGCATTCTGTCTGCTAATATTTCATTGAGGGTTTTTGCATCCATGTTCATTAGGGAGATTGGCTTGCAGTCTTCTTTTTTTGGCTAGGTCATTCTCTGGTTTTGGTATAAGGGTAATACTTGTCTCCAGAAATGAATTTGAGAAAATTGCTTCCCTTTAAATTTCATTAAAGAATTTGAGGAGTTTTGGCGTTAAATCTTTAAATTTCTTGTAGAACTTAGCTGTGAATCCATAAGGGCCTGGGTTTTTCTTTGTTGGTAAGTTTTTTTTTGGTTTTTCTTTTTTTTTTTTTTTTCAATTTCATTGACTGATACTGGGTTATTCAGAATTTTTGCATCTTCTTCATTCAGCTTTGGTAATTCATATGTATCTAGGGCTCTGTCCATTTCTTCTGTGTTTTCCATCCTATGTGAGTAAAGATTTTCAAAGTTGATACTGATGATCTTTTAAATTTCCACAGGATCTGTAGGAATTTACTGCTTTGCCTTCCTTATTGTATGTATTTCAATTTTTTCTTTTTTTTTATATAAGGTTGACTAGGGGTTTATCAATTGTATTTATTCTTTTAAAGAACCAACTCTTCAATTCATTCATTCTTTGTATTGTTTTATTTGTTTCCATTGCATTAATTTCTGTTCTGGTCTGTATAATTTCCTCCCTTCTTTGGGCTTCACTTGCTTTTCTTTTTCTAGAAGCTTGAGGTGCAGAATTAGGTTGTTTATTTGTGCTCATTCTGTTTTCCTAATTTAAGAATTTACCATTATAAATTTCCCACTGAGGACTGCTTTCATTGTGTCGTACAAGTTTTGGTAAGTTGTATTTTCATTTTCATTTGATTTTAGGTACTGTTTAATTCTTCTTTGATTTCATCTGTGACCCATTAGCTATTTAGAAAAGTGTTATTTAATTCCCATGTGTTTATGGAGTTTTTGCAGTTTCTTTTGTCAATAATTTCCAATTTCATTGCTCTATGGTCAGATAACATGCATGGGGTAATTTCATTTCTTTTGTATTACTTAAGGATGTCTATGGGCTAGAATATGGTCTGTTTTAGAGAACATCCCATGCACACCTGAAAAGAATGTGTTCTGATGTTGTTGGGTGAAACACTCTGTAAATGTTTACTAAGTACATTTGTTCACAAGTTTGGTTCAGTTCTGTTATTTCTTTGCTGAGTTTTTGTCTAGTTGATCTTTCTCTTTGTGACAATGGAGTGTTAAGGTCCCACACTACAATTGTGAAATTGCTTATCTGATTTTTCATGTCTACTAATATTTGTGTTATATAGTTGGGTGTTCTCATATATGATGCATATATATTTATGATTATTATCTCTTCCTTTTACAATATTCCCCTAACAAATATGTAGTGACTTTCTTTCTCTCTTTTGATCATTCTTGGTTTGAAGTTCACATTGTCTACAAACAGAATAGCAATCCCTGCTTTTTTCTGGTTTCCTTGTTTTCCATCTTTTGATTTTCAGTCTATGAATTTCTTTTTGAGTTAAATGTGCTTCTTGTATACAGCACATTATTGGATTTTGTTTCTTAATTCATTGTCAGTCTCCTTCTTTTGATTGGTGAATTGAAGCCATTTACATTAATGGTTATAAGATTTGTATTGTGTTCTTTTCCTGCAGTTGGTTCCCTACTTTTCCCTTCTGTTTAATTGCTTGCCTTGCTTGGTAATTTTTTTCTGTTGTTGTTCTTGGAATTGTGGTCATTTTTATCTCTTTCTAGAATATCTTTTAGCACTCTTTGTAAGATTGGTTTTGTGGTCATGAATTTCTTCAGTTGTTCTTTGCTACAAAAATATGTGATTTCTCCATTAATTTTGAAAGATAGCTTTGCAGGTTACATCAATCTGGGTTGGAAGTTGTTTACTTCCAGGACTTGAAATACTTCACTCTAACCTTTTCTTGACTCAGAGGGTCTGTGTCGAGAAGCCTACCATGATTCTTATACAGGTGATCTGTTTCTTTACAGGTGATCTGTTTCTTTTCTCTAACAGATTTTGATATTCTATCTCTGTGCTGATTTTCTGGGATCTTGATTATTATATGTCTTGGTATAGATTTATTTTGGTATGGCTAACTGGAGTTCTATACACCTCAATTTTCTGTATGTCAGAATCTTCTCCCATTTTCAGGAAATTTTCTGCTATTACTTCTGCAAATAGTCTTTTCATGTCATTTGTGTTGACTCCTGCTTTTTCATTGACACCTGTCAGTCATTGTTTTTCTTTGCATCATCTTGAAGCTATTGAATTGTTATTTCCTGGTTTCTTGTTATTTTTAAAAGATCATTTCTTTTGTGATTGCTAGCTGCAATCCTGTCTTCAAGGTCTGAAAGTCTATCTTCAGTTTTGTTCCAGTGGTTTTGCCAGCTTTCAATGGAATTTTTGATTTCCTGGATATCTCTTTGAATCTGTTTCATACATTCTAATTCTTTCCTGTCCTGTTCATTGAAGGTTTCCCTCATTTTCCTATAGATTTACTATTTCATCTACCTTACCAAATATTCACAACCTATACTGATAATCCCAATGAAGGATAAAATAACTCTTATTTCCCCCTTTTTGGTTTGCCTTTTCTTTCCTACTTCCCACAAATTTTAGTGGTCATTTTTTGCCCAATATGTGTTTTTAAGCCTCTCTTTTCTTCCTTGGCCTATGGCATTCACCGAGTTAAAACATCAGTCATTGGGATTGAGGGTCACTATGTCAGTTGTCTGACTACTGACAGTGGAAGCCCTAGAATAGCATGGCTGATAGCAAGAAGTTCATGATGGGCTGAGACAGGAAAGTATGCTGAACGTCCACAGTTAGGAAATTGTTCTGGAAGTTCCATAGGAATAGCTTTGATTTTGAAATGACAAATCTTCACATATAAAAGATGTAAAATATTAATATGCCAGTTAGAATACTTTTATCTTTTAAGAATTTCCACTCATCTAGTACTTTTCTCTGGGGACTGAAGACTTTCACTTGTTTTCCTTATTGTGTTTCCATACTCTTTATGTTTTTATAATAAGGAGATTGCTACAGAAGAATTATGTGTATTGCTTAGAGTTTCCTATGGTGGTGAGCAAGCTAGGTGAACTGGCTGTGGACTTTTGCAGGATAGCTCTTCACTATTATGTCTTGGGGTGAGAAAAATATTCATAATTACTTCTGGTAATATACTGGGAACATTATTTGGAGCTGGTTGCTCTTTCTTCAGGGAATCATTTAACTGTGGTATATAGGAAATTCCTGTGATACAAAATTATTAGATATATGAATACTGAAGCCAAAAGAATGCTGGGTAAAATTTTATTTTTTTTTTTAGGAGATGAAATAAGACTTTATGTTGTCTGGGATTCTGGGCCAAGGTCAGTACATTTAGTCTAAGGCATAAAAATCAGCTAAAGAGTTTATGTAAAAGAATTGGCTCTTTAGAGCTACAGTCACACATAGTAATGTGGAAATTCTGTGTCATTTGTATGGAATGATTTTCTTTTGTTCCCTCCTGCACCCTACTTGTTTCTCTGCCTCATGTGGAAGTACAAATCAACTCAGGGCCTTGTCCATGCTAGACCAGCATTCTACCATTGAGCTATACCCCAGCCCTGCTTTCTCTCTTTTTTTATAAACAAATTATGAATGTGTATTAGTTCATTTATCTCAGTTGAGAGGGCAGCATTTTCTGTAAATGGCCAGATAGTAAATATCTCAGGCTTTGTGGGAGTACATTGTTGCAACTACTCAGCTTTGTCGTTTAAGTGTGAAAGCAGTCATAGAAGAATGCATTTGGTGAAACAGAAAAGAGGTAACGTTTGAATAAAACTCCAGATACAACTTATATATATGAACTTTAAATTTAGTGGAATTTTCACATCATGAAATATTTTCTTTTTTTTTCCCTTTTGAAGCATTTAAAACTGTGAAAGCCATTCTTACCTTTCAGTCAGCATATAAAGGGGGCAGCTAGATTTGGTCTGTCCTCCCTACTTTGCTAACCCTGTCTTAGGTAAGGAAGAACTTAAAGAGTTCTAAAAATGTTTGACCTGTTACAGAAGAATCAGAAATTTCTTGCACTAAATGTGTCATTAGTGGAAAAAATAAAAGGAAGGGTAAAACTACTATTTTTTGCAAAACATTAATTTTGTATAGTGTAAATTTTTCTTAGCTATATAATGGGCACTATAGTACCAGTATCTGGGAATTTCTGAGAAGTGAATTCTGTACAGGGTTTTGTTGCATCACTGTATGATACAGTTTTTTATCATCACCTTCTAGTCTCAGCTTTTTAATGATCTTGATAATCACCCCCATGGAGAGAAGTTAGTACCAATGTGTGTATTACTTTTCTATGACTTCATTAGAATAATTATTTGCTGTACATAACAGCTAATTTGGTGCAAATTTCTATTACCTACATGTATATAATTGTTTCTTTTTCTTTGATCTCCTGTACAGGTAAGTCTTTAATTTTAAGAACTGAAGTTTTTTAGGCTTTTAGTCTTGCTTTTACTATTAAGCAGATGTGTTTATTTTTAAACAATCAAAAATAACTTTTATGAAGAGCCTTAATAGCATCTTTGTATATCTTTAATATAATCCAAAGTTTTAAAGCAGGATTAATAAAAGGAAATCTTTTTATGTATTTATTGGTTATTTGTATTTCTTGTTTGGAGAAATGTCTCTCTAAACTTTCAATATGTATATCCTTTGCCCATTTCACATTTTTTATTATTAAATTTTAAAAGTTTTAAATAGATTCTGGAAATATAGTTTTTAATCCAATTATAATATTTAATGACTAGCACCTACAGGCCAAACATTGACATCTAGGGCTTTTATGAAACAAGCTTTATATCTGTAATAAGAAGGTCGTTAACAGTGACTTGCAAATTACCGAAGTTTTCTACAGATTGCATCATAAATAAAAGTCATTAGACTTACTTATTTTGCTATCTGAATATTACTTGATAAGGAGAGATTTAAAAGCTTTGTTAGCAAGCTTTTATAAGTTTGTCAGGCTCTTGGCAAACTTGCTTTTGTTTATGGCTACACAGTGTCAAAATTGCTGGATGAAAAATGAAATGTGGACATATTTGATTGCTGGGCTCATCAACCACACGTTATACCTAGAAAGCACACACTGTGGCAATGAGAATATAGGTCTTTGCTTTCAACATACCTGAGAAAGAAATCCTGTTCTGCCAGCTCACTAGATCTCTGGCCTTGGTTGACCACAGTTCCCTCAACAACACAAGAGGACAATAATGCAGACATCACGAGATTGTTGAGATGATCAAATGGTTTTACTCAGGTCTTCATAGTTGTTTCTCATTAGATTTCTTTTCTTATCTCTTCAATCTCTTGGCAAGCACCTATGCACTGGTTCACCAGAGTGAATATAAGCCCGTTATTGGATATATGATTTACAAATATTTTCTCAATCTGTGGATTATCTTATCACTTTCTTAATGTTGCTTTTTGAAGTCCAGAAGTTTTACATTTTGACTGTCCAATTTACCAATGTTTCAAACTGCTTGTGCTTTTGGTGTTAAATATCATACATTATTCTCTACACCAAAATTATGAGGTTTCATACCTGTGTTCTCCTCCCAGAGTTTTGTAGTTTAAGCTCTTGTTGGAAAGTCCATGCTCCACTTTGAATTTAACTCTTACATATGGTGTGAAATGTGGGGTGTGAAGTTGAGAAAGTCGAGGTAGGTCCACATTCTTTTTTTCTGGTTCTAGCATCATTTACAATTTTGAAATTTTATTAGTCTATATTTGCAATACATGAAGTTTATGCTCGCCTTAGAGAGCAGGTGTATGTACATAGCACTGCTTGATTCTTTCTATTCCCTCTTCCCCCTCCTCCCCTCTCCTCCCCTCCATCTCTAGAATCCATCTCCCCATTTTTGTTGTCATTATTATTTTTGGTTCATGTTTATGGCATATAGTGGTTACATTAGTTGTGAGTTTTTGGTATATATATATATGACAAATATCTTTACTTCTTCTTTCCATGGCCCCCTCCCCTGGCCCTCAGTGTCTTGTGCCCCTTCCCATTTGCAAAAGGTCTGTGTCCTATTCCCTTCTATCAGTCTATTATTGTGTTCTTTATTTGTGTGTTTCCTTACTCAAATGAGAGATACCATGTGAATAAAGAAAATGTGGTGTCTATATGTAAATACTACTTGGCCATAAAGAAGGATGAATTCAAAGCACTTGTAGACAAATGGATACACCTGGAAAATATAATGCTGATGGAAATACAGGCTGCTTCTACCATTTAGTGATTATGAATTTTGCTGCTGTGAGCACTGGTATGCATGCATGGCTATAATATGATGTCTTTAACTCTCTTGGGAAGACCCCTAGGAGGACAATAGCTGGGTCAAATGGAATTTCTATTTTTAGTTTTTTGAGAAATCTCCATACTGATTTCCATAATGTTTGTACTAGTTTACATTCTCACCAACAATGGGCAATGTTTCCCTTTCATCTCAGCCCCACCAGCATTTGTTGTTACTTAATTTCTTGATGATGCCATTTTTTCTGGTGTGAGATGTAATCTTAGTGTTGTTTTAATTTGCATTTCTCTAATAGCCAGAGATGAACATTTTTCATGTTTATTGGTCATTTGTACCTCTTCTTCTGAGAAGTATCTATTCATTTCACTTGCTCATTATTTTGACTGGGTCTTTTATTTTGGGTGGTCTAATTTTTTTTGAGTTCTTTATATATTGTAGATGTTAGTAGTCTGAGGAATAGCTGGCAAAATTTTTTTCCCATTCTGTAGATTTTCTCTTCATTCTGTCGATTGTTTCCTTTGCTATGCAGAAGTTTTTAAATTTGATTCGATCTCATATGTTGATTCTAGCTGTTATTTCTTGTGCAATTCAAGTTCTATTTAGAAAGTCCTTGCCTCCAGCACCATCTATTGAAAATACCATTACCAAAAAGGAAAAAAAAGGACTACTACTTTTTCACTGAATGTTTTTGAATCTTTGTTAAAAACCTATCGGCGATAAGTGCAGGGGTTTAATCATGACATGTCAGTCTATGGACTGCTATCACTGTCTAGTAAGTTTTGAAATTAGGAAATGTAATACCTTAACCTTAGGTCTTCTTTTACAAGATTGTTCCGGATATCGTGGGAATTATGTATTTCAGTATGAATTTCGGATTAGTTTGTCAATTTTGTCTAAAGAGCCAGCAGGTTTTTAAAAAGTGATTATACTAAATCTGTAGACTAATTTGAAGATATTACCATCTTAACAATATTAAATCTTTTGATTTATGAACATGGGACATCATTCTGTTTACTTTGGACTTCTTTGATTTCTTTCAGCAATGTTTTGTAGTTTTCAGTGTACAAATTTTGCACTTCTTTTGCTAATTTTATTTTAGTGTTTTATTCTTTTGATGTAATTGTAAGTAAAATGTATTTACTTTTGTAATAGTTCAAAATTCTAAATGTTTATCTCTGCTACATATTTAAGTTCCTTTTGAATCTGACGCTATATTTTTGAGATGTACAACTAATTATCTTGACTTCCTTGCAAGGTTTGTATGAGCTAAGACTAAATAATTGGACCCTAAAGTCAATTCTGTCATCTTTTATCATTTTGGGCAAATTTACCCTTATTAACAACTATACTGTTCTGAATGAAGTGGTATCTGAAATAATAAACTTGCAATACAGTTAATCCTCTGGTTACAACTATAGGAATTGAATTTCTAGACAGATGAAACCTGAATTTTGCTTTATTAATGAGCTTCCTAGTAAATTGAGCTTGTTAAGGTTGGTTGTGAGAACTGATAATGTTATTTTAAAATGATTGGATAGTGCTTTGATATAGTCATTCTTAGTTTTCATTTCTTTTTCTTAGAACATTTAAATCATGTGTACAATGTTGAAGTTTTCAGGAATCTTTCATATGGGGATTACTATGATAGTGTATATATTTTTTATGTGGGGTGCTATTGAATTATATTTTAATATACACTTTAGCAGGGGTATATACCCGAAGATGCTTGATACTTAAAGCCAAAAGGATAAACGTCAGTGAAGTGGTTTGTTTTCCTATCTGGGGATACTTGACAGAGACTCTGTTTTAAACATTTTGTATACCCCATCCTGCTTTGTACACTGTAGAGCTCAATAAATGTTTGTTATGTGAGAGAATAAACACTTTGTAAGTGTTAGATATAACTTTTTAAAGAAACATTAATAGTCCTTGCTAGTTCTACATACTGTAATGAAAGTGCATAAATGACTAAGCTTGCTCATGTTTACCAAGAAAAGAATATATTGTAAAAAATAGCGGGCAATTGACTTCATTCTGGCATTTTACTTGCAAAGCATATTTTTTACTCTCAAAAGAATTAAATTGACATCAAGAATATTATTGTAGAAATATTTTACTGGTGGGTGGTAGTTATATTAGCCAATAGGTTGTTGGGATATGCAGATATGGAAAGTTATTTTAGCTCAAAGTTTGAATATTTAAGTTGTAAATTCAAATTATTATTTCTTCTTACTATTTCATGATATGGGTTGCTACTTTTTGTCATTTTGTAACTAGCTTTAAGTATATGGTATACCTAACATGAGGAGATAATAATGTTATAGGGATATATATATATATATATATATATATTTTATGTAACTTATAACCTTAAAATTATTGTCAAGTTTAAATATGATGAGAAATTACTTGATCCCTTCTTTGGTGATTAAAAAAAAATTCCTTTCTGTGAAATTCTGGAAAGTTACTTAGCTCTATTTTAAAAGCATCTTTAATATTCATATTTACTTAGGTGTATAACTTATATATGTATTATACAACATTTTTATACAGAAACTGACAGTAATTTTTTTATTAGGAGTCATACATTTTACACAAAAATATATCATTGAAATTTACTTAAATCTGATAGAAAGCTGTTATGGTTTTTGTCCGTGTGTCCCCCCAAAGCCTCCTGCGGCCCATGGGCAGGCTATTAGAGTTGAATGATTATCAGTGTGAGAGCTACACCCACCCTGGAGTGGATAGTTTGCATATGTAAGGGAGAGGAAGAAGTGCTTGGGTCAATTCTCCTCCATTCCGCCCCGGTGTAAGTGAGTTGTTGCTTTGCTGTGCTGCTGCCCTGAGATGCAGCCCTCTGCCACGTGCCACTCTGCCTTATAATCCTGCCAAGTACGGATTAAAACTTCCATGAACTGTAAGCGAAATAAACCTTTCCTTCCTTAAATCTGGGCGTCAGGTATTTTGTCCCAGCAGTGAGAAAAAAGTAACCAAGACAAAAGCTAAGGCATTTCTAATGTTTTAAATTTTTGCTTCAAGATATACTTGTTGTCATTAAGTATTTGGAAGTGAAAAGTTCACTAGTTATACATACACATGTGCACGCACACACATCTCCGTATTTTATTTTATCATAGAGGGTGTAGCATGAACATTATCTTATTTCTTGATGTTAGGTCCTGTCCCATTTTTAGTATGTGTTTGAGTCTTATGTAGTAATTTTTGTCTCAGTCACAAGCAAGCCAGTTTGACCAAGATTTCCAATTTTGGTGTCTTTATGGAAGAGAATTTACTGACATTTGGGCAGCTCCTTAAGGGCAGAATCTTTTTTTTTTTTTTTTTTTTTTTGGATATTTTATAATCCCTTATTTTGCCTCATCTTAGCTTTTAGGATTTGTTTTCTTCAATACCCAATTGTACATTGTTCTTGTAGCTTAACTTTATTGAATGTCTTTGAAGCATTCAACAGATCTTGTTTTATACTCCTATTTGGTAGTTTGTGTATTTCATAAAACTACGTAATTATAATTGCAATTCACATAGAAAGACTGCAGAAGAAGCAAATGAGTCTTGACCAACCTCAGTGAATGGGAACAGAGGGGCTGTTTGAGCTGTTCCTTTGGGATTAAGCAGGAAGGAGGAATCACTTGTTGTAGAGGGGGATAAAATGAGTTTATTAATTTGGAGAGGTGGTGAAGAGGAAATCTCTTAAGTCTCTACTACGTCACGACTATGATTCAGGAGATGTTTCTGCTACTGTCAGAGAAACCAGTCTCAAAGCTCACATTTTATAAAAGTTAAAACTTTAGAGTTTTACAAGTTAATCCCATCAAACTATTACCCAGCTCATTTTTTATTTTAAAGAGAAAAAACATGATAAAAATGTTACAGAATTTCAAAACAAGATGATAGGAAATTAACAATGGTTATTATATTGCATATTCTTACCTTCAGAGTAGTTGCTCAGGTTACCAGATATAGGCATGTAAGATTGATTGAACAGTATAAGCACTGGGGCTGGGGATTTAGCTCAGAGGCACAGCACCTGCCTGGCAAGC
>NW_004955425.1:19983684-20027568 GCF_000276665.1 Chinchilla lanigera | reverse complement strand
CTTTGTTGCCCAGAACTGCTTTTGCTATTCTAAGTCTATTCTGGTTCCATGTGAATTTTAAGATTGCTTTCTCCAGTTCTGTAAGGAATGTTATTGGTATTTTGATTGGGATTGCTCTAAACCTATGTAACAGTTTTGGGAGCATGGCCATTTTAGCTATATTGGTTCTGCCTATGGAGGAACAGGTGATAGATTTCCATTTTCTTTGTTTTAAATTAGATTTCATTTTATTTTTCAATTTTATTTACTTTTATTTTTTGAAGTAGGGTCTTGCTATGTAATGCAGGCTGTATAGTGCAGGCTTACCTTGAACTCACTTATGTAGCTGAGGCTGGCCTTGAACTCACAGCGATCATCCCACCTCAGCTTCCAGAGTACTGGGATTACAGTTGTGTGCCACCATGCCTGGCTGGTACATTTTAGGTATACATGATGATCACATTCATCATAGGAAATTTGTACCTGTACATTATATAACTTGTTTTCCCCCCATTCTCCTAACCTTCTCCTAACCCCTCCTCTCCTCCCCACTTACAAATGCTTTGTTTCCATGTTTCCTTTTCTCATGTTTTTTTACTTTTCCCTCCCCCTCCCCT
Organism: Chinchilla lanigera; assembly: GCF_000276665.1. NCBI lineage: Eukaryota > Metazoa > Chordata > Mammalia > Rodentia > Chinchillidae > Chinchilla > Chinchilla lanigera. The sequence goes on along the minus strand of NW_004955425.1, from coordinate 20,026,972 downwards.
CTTTCTGGTTCTCCCCAGTTGAACATTTTCTTCCTCACAATACTTATTATACATTTCAGTCTTTATTTACACTTTTGGTTTCTCACACCAGAGAAATAAATCAGTATTTACACATGTGTGTCCCGCTTATTTCACTTAAGAGCATGGACTCAAGGTGAATCCATTTTCCTAGAAATGTCTTGAGTGTATCCTTTCTTATGGCAGAGTAGAACTCCACTGTACAAGAAAATCATATATTCTTTATCCATTCACCAGTTGATGGGCACTTGGGTTGTTTCCAAGATTTGTCTATTATAAACTGTGCTGCTATAAACATAGGTGTGTATATATCACTGTGGTATGATGCTTTTAATTCTTTTGGGAAGATACCCAGGAGGGGAATGGCTGGGTCAAATGGAACTGCTAGTCATGGTTTTTTGAGGAATCTCCACACTGATTTCCACAGTGGTTGTACCAATCTACACTCCCACCAGTGTAGATTTCCCCCCACATCCCCACTAGTATTTGTTATTGGTTGATTTCTTGATAATAGCCATTCTTTCAGGAGTGAGATGGAATCTCAGTGTTGTTTTAATTTGCATCTCTTGAATGACGAATGATGTTGAACATTTTTGCATATGTTTATTTGATATTTGTACATCTTTATCTGAGAAGTGTGTATTCATCTCAGATGCCCATTTTTGAATTGCGTCTTTAAATTGGGGGGGGGTCTTAGTTTTTTTTTTTTTTTTGAGTTCTTTCTATGTTCTTGATAGCAATCCTTTGTCTGAAGAACAGCTGGCAAACATTTTTTCCCCCACAGTGTGTTGTCTTTTCACTCTGTTGGTGGTTCCTCTTGCTGCACAAAAATTTTTTAATAAGGTGAGATCCCAGTTGTTGATTTTTTGTCATAGTTCCTGTGCTATTGGGGTTTTTAAGCCTTTGCCTACACTAATGTCTTTAAGAGTTTTACCAATTTTATCTTCCAGGAGATTTAATGTTTCTATCTTAATATTTAGATCTTTGATACATTTTGATTTTAGTTTAGTGCATGGTGAAAGATATGGGTCTAATTTTAATCTTCAGCATGCGGAAATCCAGTTTTTCAGGCATCATTTATTAAAGAAGCTATCTTTTTTCCACATTCCAGTGAATATGTTTGACATCTTTGTCAAACATAAGTTGGCTGTGTATGTCTGGAGTTGTTTCTGTATATTCAAATCTGTTTCATTGATCCTCGGGTCTGGTTTTTTTTTTGCTACTACCATGCTGTTTTTATCACAGTGGCTTTGTAGTACAATTTCAAGTCAGGCATTGTGATGCCCCCTGCCTTGCCTTTGTCATCCAGAATTGCCTTTGCTATTCTAGGTCTGTTCTGGTTCCAAATGAAGTTTAGGATTGTTTTATCTAATTCTGTGAGACATATTGTTGGAATTTTGCCAGAGATTGCATTAAATCTGTGTAGTAGTTTTGAAAGTATGGCCATTTTAACTATATTTGTTCATCTTACCAAAGACCGAAGGGGTATCTTTCCATTTTCTGATATCCTCTTCAATCTCCTTTATCAGAGTACTATAGCTTTCAATGTAGAAGTCTTTTGCATCCTGCATTAAATTGATTCCTAGGTATTTCATTTTTTGGGATGCTATTGTGAAAGGTGTTGTTTCCTTAATTTCTTTCTCAGGTAGTTTGTTATTTGTGTACAGGAAGTCCACTGAGTTCTGAGTGTTGACTTTGTATCCAGTTACACTACTGAATTTACTTATTAAATCTAGAAGTCTTTTGGTGGTTTTAGCGTTCTATGTAGAGTGTTATGTCATCTATGAATAATAACAGTGTAACTTTTTCCTTTCCTCTTATTTATTCTCTTGTCTAATTGCTTGGGCTAAAGTTTCCAGACCTATGTTGAATAAGAGTGGAGACAGTGGACATCCTTGTCTTGTTCCTGATTTTAGAGCGAAAGCTTTCAGTTTTTTTTCCAGTTAGTATGATGTGGGCTGTTGGTTTCATTGATGGCTTTTATCAATGTGAGATAAAGACCATCGATTTCAGGTTTTTATGGGGTTTTTATCATGAATAAGTGCTGGACTTTGTTAAAAGCTTTTTCTGCATCTATTGAGATGATCATATGGTATTTTTCTTGACTCTGTTAATATGGTATATTAATATACCAGTCATGGTTTTACTAGAGAAACAGATACAACACAAGATATACAAATGTATAAGAAATTACAAGATTGGTTTATGATGGTCAGCCAATGAGTTGGATGAGGAAGTGTGCAGAGGGTGTCTGCACACTGGAGACCGAAGGAGTCAGTTCAAGGTCTGGAGCTCACTGCAGAGTTCCATGCAACTCTGTATCAGCAGGCCGATGGGTCTGCGATGGAAGGCTGATGAGTCTGCACTGAAAGGCTGAAGGATCCAAGGCAGAAGCTGAAGAGTCTGCACTAGAAGCCAGGAGACGTCGTCCAAGCTGAAGGTGAAGACTGGAGCTCCTCTGGAGAATGGAAGCCCCTCTGTCCTTTCTTGTTTCCCTTTTATATCATCTGGGTAACCATCCACCCTAGGGTGGCTCCTCTACACCCTGGAGTGTAGAATTGCTGAGCCAATTTTTAATTTTTAAATTTTTTATTTTAAAGAAAAAATAACAACAATAAAAACAAAACAACACAAAAGCAATAAAAATGATACAGAATTTCAAAACAAGATGATAGGAAATTAACAATGGTAGTTATATACATATTGTTATCTTCAATGAAGTTGCTCAGATTATTAGATGTAAGAATTCTAGAATGATCAAACAATTAAAGAGAATAAAAATAATAAAAAACATTAGAAATGATACAGAGTTTCATTAATCAAGACGGTAGGAATTCAACAGTGGTGGTTATATTGCATACTATGGTCTTCAAATTAGTTTTTCAGATTACCAGATATAAGCAAGCAAATTGGTCAAAAAAAGATTTAAACATTAACTGTTCCTTTCAATAAACCAATAGACATCAGCAGTTCAATTATCCCAGCTATCCTTGTATATACATATATATTTTTTCCCTTCTTTCTTTCTTTTCTCCTTTCCTTCATCGCAGTTGTTCCTTCCCTTTGAGCAATTTCTTTCACTTTCACAGTATGTATTTGACCTTTTGGGTTTTATTTACTCTTTCAGGTTCTTACACTGAAGAGACAATATGATGTTTACACATGTGGGTCTTATTACTCTATATTCTAAGGTGTATTATTAAAAAGAAATGGGTACATATTACTTTTATGATAAAATGATTTAAAATTTAAAAACCAAATAATTCATGTGGTAATTATGAATTATATTACTGAATGGACATAAAGGGATACTTTTCATTTTTACACCCTTTTGAACTGGGAACTTTTAAGTATAAATGAGCATAGATTATTTTTATAATAATATTTTAAATAACATTACTTTAAAATAGTAGATATAGGGGCTGGGGATTTAGCTCAGCAGCACAGCGCCTTCCTGGCAAGTGCAAGGTCGTGAGTTCAATTCCCGGTACCAGAAAAAAAAAAAAAAAAAAAAAAAAAAAAAAAAAAAAAAACAACTAGTAGACATAGTATTTATCTGACAATTATGTAATATAAAATATTATTTCTGTGACTAAATTTAGGATATAGTTTATTCATTATATTGGTGTAGAATAAATCTGTTCATTTTATACTTTTATCAGACAACTGCCATTATCTTACATGCTAATCTTTTTAAATATCCATTAATTTAGAAAGTAACTTAGTGAAGATTTGCTTTATTTTTATAAACAAGAGTGTTTGTCATTGAAATCTTTGTAATGAAACTTTTCACAGTAATTGAGATTCAGAAAACACAGAAGTTGGTAGCAGTTTTTACTGGCTGTCGCTAGGCATTACTGGATGTTGCTAGCCATTTGAGCATAATTTTCTTGCAGGAAGACGGTATTATGCTTCTTAAATCCCAGAGCATTTATCAAATACAAATGCCAGCTTGAACCTGAACTGTTTGTTAAGAGACAATGTGCTTGCACCAGCTGACAGTATTTTAATATTATACTCGTCACGGCATATGCTTAGGTTGGCTGGTCAATGCCAAAACAGGCATAGTGGAAACTTGAAGTCTGACCGACCTGGGTCTGTGTTTTTCAGGTGAAGCTCTGAAGGTGTCAGCTGAGAGATTTACAGATGACCCCTGTTATCTCCCAAAAAGGGAGGCTGTAGTTCAAGCCGCCCGTGCCTTGCTGGCTGCAGTTACCAGACTCCTCATCCTCGCCGACATGGTTGATGTCATGTGTCTGCTGCAGCACGTGTCGTCTGTAAGTAAAAGACTGCTCAGTTTGCCTTGCTCTCACTTCTAATTCTATTCCTCCAAGCGGGCATCAATTCTGGTGCGTTCCTGTCTCACCGTCATTTCTTACGTCACTGATCAGGACCTTGACCCGAGTGCGTTGTAAGGACTAAAGTATATTTCAAAAGATTGATGCCGAAAGTGGTACTGAAGCCCATGGGAAAGTGAAGAACAGAAGATAACTTCCTGACAAGGAAATGTTTAGAAGAAAATTCTAAACTTTTGACTTGAATTTATTATGTACTATGTAGACATAAGTAAATAATAGAATTGTATAGAAAATATGTAACAATATGTACATATAAGTGAATTGAAAAGGAGAGATCTTAAAGCTTAAGGTATTTGGAAGTTTATTCTAGTTTGTGAATGAGCACCATTTTGCCAATTTCTCTTGACTGGTGAGAGAATTAGTGCATCTTTACCAGTAATTCGTAAAGTCTGTAGTAAGTGATTATTAAAACGTATACATGGACTTCATGAGTAAAAATACATTCTAACTAGAACGAAACCAAAGCAGCAGATATTCTGCTTGCTTCATTTTGCCAGACAAATCCATTTAAACAGAAAGAAAATTACAGTGAAGCCTATTTTGGGGGTTTCTTGATTTATTTAGTTTGACTAAATCATGGTGTCCACATGAAAAGTTGCAAAGAATCTCGTGGAACTCTGTTGAATTTCCCGCTTTAAAGAGGACCTTTACACTTGTGTTCATAAATACATCTGTGTTTTCATAAAATCTCCTGGTGATTATACTGTTACTATATTAAGCAAATAGTAGCTTTATTAGACTGACCTTCTTGTCAAAATCATTTTATCTAATTGTTAAGCTAAACCTCCTTTACATCTTGTATTTACTGTTGCTTATTTTGACATTTAGAATGACCTTTTTGTTCTTTGATATTCATTTTCATTTGATAATTTTATTACTGTAAAAAGCAATTCTAGTTGTTCTTATTACTTGGTTAACTTGTTGAATAAGAATAGTCAAACACCTGAATATTTCTTAGATTCAATTTTCTTGTATGTGAACACAGACACTAATAAATGCTGTAAATATGAAATGAATATGAAAGACTGCGTTCCAGGTGATTCCTAGCTCTGATGATCCAGCATTTCCTATATTTCAGACTCTAGGCTGTTGAGATAGAGTAGAATAAAGGGCTTTTGTGAGGTGAAAACTGCCATTTTCATAGTCAGTTTGAAGTTAAATGTGCATAAAGTGCATGTCTTGGTTAATTTCTCTCATTGCTGAGACAAAATATCCAACCCCCCAAATGAAGGAAGGAAAGGTTTATTTAGCTTACAGTTTGTGAAGGTTTCAGTCCATACTTGGCTGGTTCCGATGCAGAAGACTGCAAAGCAACAAGAGCAAAGGGGGGAATGGTGGCGAGCAGCCTCTTCCTCTCCCTTACGTATGCAAACTATCTGCCCCAGGGTGGGTGTAGCTCTCACACCCATAATCAATCAAACTCTAAAAGCCCACCCCATAACCACATGAGGCTTTGGGGGGACACCCACACACAAACCATAACAGGGCACAACCACCTTCACTGTCATTTTAATCGAGAACTTGTAAGTACCAGGCACAGTAGAGCTAAGCCACACATACCACATCACATAAACCAGCAAGAGGACACGGGAGACCTAACGCAAGCAAAGAACTAAGTTTTGCAATAAAATTATTGTTAATAATTATAGAGTGTTATAATGTGCCAGATACTGTTGGATTATCTCCATTAATTCAGTGCTCACAATAGCAGCATCATGAATTTAAGAATCTTGTTTGAAAATACTTGTGGAAATTTGCAGACCAAGAGTTAGAGCAGTCTAACTACAAATAACTTTACCAAGTGTTTAGACAAGTTCATGGGCCTAGAACAGGCTGTCAGTAGAAGTTAGGTACACCAGAAGACAGTTCTAACTCCCACCATCTTCCCCTACATTGTTGGTGACTTTTTAGTACCGGAACTTTGTCTAGAGCATTTAAATTACTTGCAAATATGCACAGTGCAACAACGATATTTCATCTGTGAAAAGGAAAGGTCTTCATATCAAAGAGAAAGGAAGCCCCTTGCAGTAAAGTATGATAGAGTTGTGTGCTGAGCGTGGCTTTTCCTATACTCATCTCAGGAAATTCTTCACTGTCTTTCTAGGTCTGATGTTTTTAAGATGAAATATTTCATCAAACTTTATTCATTGTCCTCAGCAGAAGGATTGGATTGAGTTACTAATTTGCCATAAAAGCAATAAAATTCCTGTCAATGACTTCATGAAATGTTTTTATGCATATTATAGATTGTAGGTAAATCATAAAAGATATGGAAATCAAAACATCTTGAAATATAACCAAATTATCTGATGTGAACATGCCCAATATCTTAGATAATTGCCTTTCTGGTTTGACGCTTAGTATCTTACTTATTAGTATTTTGATTCATATTGATTTTGAGAGAAACTAAAATCAACCAAGGATGTGAACCCAAACTACTATTAATCCAGATCTTCTTCATATGACTATACTAGTGTCATTTTTATGTATAAAGGTAGATGTTACATTCATGTTCATTGAATTTTATCTTGTTAATTCTGGCTTTATGTTATAGTCCAGGACAGTCTTTTTGCCTCCTGATTTTGTCTTCTCCTTCTAGCCTGGTGTGATTTTCAAAATTCTTTAAACAAATTACTCATAAAAAATGTTTAATGACATGAATAATAGTGTCATATCTTCCTTACCCATAACACCAATCAAATATTAACAGACTTTGAGTGAAGTTATTGAAATGAGCTTCTAACTCACTTCATTGGGCTACTGTATAAACTTTTCTTCTTTATTTCCTCCTCAAGCACTTTCCCAAAGGCCTTTTTGAAATGAAGATATATTGTCTGTGGCATTGTGGATTTATCAGTCTGGTAACTTCAGTTATATAGGAAATGAAGTTAGTTTGGCATGACTTACTCTTAATAACCCAATAAAAGCTCTAAGTGACCATTGCTTGGTTGCTTTTATTCCCTTTTTTCTGACCTTCATTTTTGGATTACTCACAATCCACTTATAGTTAAACATCACTTGCTTGCTGGGATCTCCTGGCCCTAAGTTATAGATAAAATTGGTTTGTACCTGCATTGCATGTCTTGTCAAATATAATGTCCTCCTCAAGATTTCTGTGAGTTCTCTAGGCACTCATATTCTCAGGGTCACCTCTGGTCTCAAGCTTTTGCTTCCACTTAAGTGCTTTTAGTTATGGTTTGCTTCCCTATTCCTATTTTTCACTGTGTTCACCTAGACTACTAGGAGTTGACCTTTTCCCCTGACCTCTCTCTCTCTTTCTCATTTCCCCTCCTCTTCTTCTCTCCCTACTTCTTTCCTCTACTCCTGCCCCCATGCATGTTTATGAATATGGAAAATCTTATAGAGGCTGGGGAAGATGGAAGGGTGTGTTTTTATATTGTAGTGATATATTCTAAGTGGTTTCGACTTGTGTGTTAGAAATCTTCAAAACCCCTAAGTGCCTTCATCTCATTGCTCTTCCACTGCTTTTCTTCCTACTTGTTCTCCTTCAGACCCCTACGTTCTCTTTCATTTGGATGTTTCCATGCTGTAGATAGTTGCTATCTTCCCACCCTCAAACTTGGCTTTTGCTACCTTTGCCCTTAGAACATCACTGTCCACCTCACATTACTCCTGAAGGTATTTTCCTCAGAAAGTGCCCTCCCCCAAGAGAATTTGGTAATCGTTATAACACACACACCCCTATCATGTAACAATCTATCATAGAATTTTTTTTTTTTTTTTGTTAGGTGGAAGGCATCTACTTTTTCTGGGTACACACATTTCTTTCTGACGAAGCTGGTTACCTTCTTATTTCTTGCTCTTATTTATAATATTATGGACAAATGCCTGCTTCTTTTCTCCTCCCATATTATCTTCTGTATTTCTTGCGTTTCTCTGTCTTTATTTTTCCTGACACTCTTAAACAAGTCCCTGACATTTTTCTTTCATATTTGTTCTTTATTATATTGCATCAAAGAATTCCTGTATTCTCACAAAGTTTTCTTTAGTTCCCTTATTGTTTTCTTTCATTTTTTTTGTTTTTTCTTCTTTTTAATTTTTAATTTTTTACTTTATTAGTACTAAATTAAAGTCAGGAAGGATCAAAGATCTGAACATTAGTACAGAAACACTAAGGAAGATAAAAAAGATAAAATATATAAAACAATTGAAGACACAGGTTTAGAAAATGATTTTCTAAACAGAACTTTAATTGCACAAGAAATGACGAGAATCAACAAATAGGATTATGTCAGATTAAGAAACTTCTGTACAGCACAAGAATCAATCTGTAGAGTAAAGAGACAACCTACAGAATGGGAAAAACTTTTTGCTAGCTACTCTTCAGACAGAGGACTATTATGTAGAACATATGAAGAACACAAAGAAATGAAACCGTCTAAAATTAAAGATCTAGCCCAGAAATGGGGAAAAAAAATGAACAGATACTTTGCAGAGGAAGAAGTACAAAGGATCAACAAATACATGACAAATGTTTTGTTTCTTGAGACATTTTCTAAATAACAGAAATTTTCATCACTATTGAAGTACATTTCCTTTTAAATGTTGGGTAGATGAGACGCTGTTCTACTTCTGACCCATATTTTGTACCTACATGTTTCCTGTTTTTTTTTTCTCTATTAAGGTATCCATTTCCTACAGTGACTGCCCTCGGAGAGGCGATAGGAGTGAACATTTATGAGGACATGGGCTCAGGTCACCAGGGAGAACAAACACAGGCCGCTGAGTAACTCCTAATGGGACCAGTCCTGCCGCCTGCACTGAGTTAATGTGCAGTTAAATGAGTGATTTCTGACTTGGCAGTTGTAAGGGTATCTGGTTCCTTAGGGAAATATTATTTTCTTTTGTGGAAAATAGCTTGAAATCAAAAGTAAGAGGCAAGAGAAAAATGATATTTCGATATTTCCTTGATTGTAGATACTTGGGGAGGTACTTAACTTTATTGTCACCATAGTTCATAATTTTTGTAAAGATTTAAGTTTAAGTTTTTCCATCTTTGACACTATTCAAGTTTTCTATCTACTCTAAATTATTTATACTTTTCAGAATTCCATATTCTACATTCTGAATTTCATAAGAATAAGTTTCATTTGGGGGAAAATTGGCTTAGATCTCTCTTTCTTTAGGGGTTAGGACAATGTAAGGAGAAAGCATAGCTTTCAGTGGCAGGGGGAAGGGGCTGGGGATTTAGCTAAGTGGCACAGCACCTGCCTGGCAAGTGCAACATCATGAGTTCAATTCCTGGTGCTGGGGAAAAACAAAAACAAAACAAACAAACAAACAAAAAAACCAGTGGCTGGGGGAACTTGCTTGAACCCTGATTCTGCCATTGATTTGCTGGGGATTTTGTGAAGTAAAATGTCTATGAGCTTTAGTTTCTTTCCTTCAGTTATAGGAAAGTAAAATTTACTGTGAGTCCTTTGAAAGCATCTTGTGAAAAGTAAAAGAGATGATTACCTGGTGAGAAATGTTGGAAGTTCTCTTTCACCTTCCTTTCTTGTCCCACCTATGAATTCTTATTTAAAAAATGCTTATGAGAAGATCTTGAAAACAGCTTTATTGACATATAACCTGTGTGCTTTATAAGTAAGTAACTTATTTAGAATGAACAACTCAATGATTTTTGAGTAAATGTATAGGTTTATACAATCATAACCATAATTTTAGGATGTTTCTATCACTCTTCTCTGTTGGATCTTTTTCCCTCTTGGTGTCATTTTCCATTTCCATGCTGCCCAGATTTGCTCATAGGTATAGCTCTGGGAAATCATTTTTAACATTGAAAATCAATGTAAATGTTCTGTTTCCACATTATCTAGCTTACTTCCTTGAGATAATGCCCCATCAGCAGTTATCGAGTGACCATTTGTTCAGTCCACATTCACTACTAAAGGTGTCATGAATTTAATGGCAATGGTCTCAGAATTTTACAGAAATTTTAAATTTATAAAACAGGAAGTATAAAACTAGATTGTAAATTCTATTTGGGAAAGAGCTGTTTCTTTTTTGGTTTCCTGTTTCCTATATGTCTGCTATGTTGTCTATTGATAAATAATTGCTGAACAAATGCCTTTCATTTTTGTTTAACTGATTTGTACAACGTTATGAAATAGGCAGGCAAAAACAATTTGTTTAGTGTTATGGATAACACAACGCACAATTGGAGTGGTAGCGAGTTGTCCAAGATTACTCACTTATTAAATACCATCACAAGGACTTGTACTGCACTCTTCAAGACCAGTGTGCCTTTAACTATACAGGACTATTTCTGAATTATATTTTGTGTAATCACAAGTCTCTTTCATCAGAAAATTAAAACACACATACATATCTCAAATGACTTAACTCATTTGAGATGTGTGTGTGTTGAAGAAAACTCATTTGAGATATGTGTGTGTCTTTTAATTTTCTGATTTGGATGTAAACCCCCGTCTCCCAAGAGGTCAGCACTGTGGGACTCACCTCCTCAGTCCTGTAAACTGCTTAATGAGTGGTACCATCATTTTGTAGGTTCATTTGGAATATATGCATGACAGTCAGTTTAGAAAAAGAAATAAAAGATTTTCTATAGTATACCATTTTAGTTGCTCTGTGGTTGTCATATATAATTAGGTAGTTTAGCCATTTCTTATGCTTAATTTAAAAAAAACTTTACATGTTAATATTTATAAAGCACTAACCTTATTCTTTTGACTTTTCCTTCTTTCAGTTTTTGCCCCCAGAATCTTTTGACATTGTTTATAACTGGCATTTTAGGGACACTAAGATCACACTTGGTGATCTAGTGCTTTCATCCAGGTACTTATTGGTTACTCATTTGTACACAAAACACTCTAAGCCTGGGATTTCTTTTTATTCTGTAGGTAGCACCCAGTACCTGGTACAAATGCAAAAATATTAAGTAAGGAAAGGTTACAGCTACTGAGCTAGCTCTTGTTTGGAGCAATACCTGGTATTTTCTCATTAGTGGAATTAGTAGGCTGCTGGAGGTATGCATTTATTTGAATCAATTCATCTGACTACAAAAGGAAGCCAGGACACTGGCAGTGAGCATTAGGGGAAATTTACCTGCCAGAGTCCTGGCTGCCTTTATTTCCTGCTGTTTCAGCTGATTATTTCTCGTCCTCCTCAAATTACTCTAAGAATCTAGATAATTTTCACGAACTGATTAGATATGTAGTTTGCATTAGAGTTATTTAAATATGGATTGTCAGGAAAAGAGAGAAAAAAATGTATTTGAGACGAAGGAATGCTGAGTCAAACTAGACGTTTCCCTATTGCCTTTTTTATGCTTCTCTGTCTTGCAAAACAGATTTTCAGTTATTTTAGGGGGAGATGAGGAATCAGGGCTTCAGCTGCTTTATTTGATGGATTGGTATTTTTCTTCTTATTTCTGGACAGAAAGAAGTGATGAGAAAACAAACTCTGGGTGTGTTTACCATGCTTAGCCTGGTGGTGGGTATTAGGTTTATGGGTATTGTTTACAGCTTTTCATTTTTCTTGTTTGCCCTATAAGATAGTTCAATAGGATGGAATTGGATTTGTGTCTCAGTTCAGGAACCACTTAATATTCATTTTCCACAATTTTAGAACATCCCTAAATTTGTTTTTGATTCACAGTGATTTAGTGATCTTTTTCTTTCCAGTTTGAATTTGGTTTACAGTGAGTTAAAAATTAACACAGGATAAATTTAAAGATCAACAAGTTATTTTGGGGATCTTGGCTCATTTTAAACTCCCATTCAAATCTTTGAACAGGTTAGTCGCAGGAATATTAAAATCTCCTCAATTAATTATACTTCCTTTCCCAACTATCTCCAACTGGGAGATAATTTATTTTGAGAAATAATCAATGTAATGAGATTATAATGCACTAAATTAATGTAGAAAACCTCCGAGGTATGTTTCAAGACCAAGCAGAGTGACCTGTTGGAAAAAAATCCACAAACCAAATTAAATAAAATGTAAAAAATCTGGGACTCAAATTAACCACTTTAATTTTGGAATTTGGCTTTATCTGCAAAGTAAATTATTACTTTTACTCTTTGGTACTGTAAATGTGTCCATGAGTAATTGGGGCTAGGGTGTGTCTAATAGGGACCTAGCCAAGTTACACCGTAGATTTCATTTGCTCTCTCCTTGTCAATGGCTTGTTACTGTAAGTGGAACAATCTATATGTTAAATGAGTGTAACAATCATAGTTTTAGAGTACTTTGAGCTTTGCAGTATCAATACATGGGAGATAAGCCCTGATAATGAAAGTTCAAACTAAAATCTGCACATTATTCAAACTATGACCTTTAGTTAAAACACTCTCAAAGATGATGTGTTATTACGAATTTTCTCTTCTTTGTCTATGGACATATTACACAGAAATACTGGTGTTATGTGTTTATTATTTTGAAGTCTGACATGTGTATTTCTCCTAAAGTTTTCATTTGTAATTGTGTAAAGTTCGCAGAGATAAATGTGATGAAGAAATATTTAAGGAGAGTTAATATTTCTTAGAGAAGAGAAGGTTCAGAGAACAAAATTATTTTAGAATTAAATGAATTTTTTGTAAAATAACTTATATGAATTCATAGATTAAAATAAGTTGTGAGATCTGGTATTATTTTGGTATGAACATAGTGAGAAGGGATCAATAAATGGGCAAGGTACAGAAATGATCATACAACATGATAAATATTTAATAAAGGTCTTTAAAATTTATGTTGAAAAGAGCTTAAGTTACAGAAGTAGAAAAGCAATCAGATTTTGCTGATGTGTGAACTGGTGGGTAGAATAGGTTCACACATAGGTCTCTGAAAAATCTTCCTGTTGTTTATGTTCCAACTGAAATTCTCTCATGTCTTCTGCATGTTCTAAGTCCCTCAGTCAGTATCAGTGAGATTGTTGAATTTTCGCTGCATGTTGATTTTATCTTGTTTTTGTGCTCTTTACTTATTTGCCTTGTGTTAGAGTAAATGGGGACAGAGAGCGAGCTGAGATGTTGCAGTAAAAATCTACTTTAACCAAACTTTCTGAGTCCCAGTTTATTCATCTGTGGAATGGGAATAGAAATAGGAACTTGTGGTTCTTGTGAGAATTCCGTGGAAAGCATAAAGTAGCTTGGGCTGAACAGGCATGCAGTGACTGTCAGTGTCCCTCCTGTTTCTGAGTTTCATGTGTAGTTTGTCCCATAATCTATACATTCCTGTAGGGCAGGACAGATGTTTTATATTCAAGGTGCCTTTAGCATAGTAGATTCTAAATGATTATTTGTTGAATTTAATTTGCTGTCCTGCCATAGTTTAGCACCATTATTTCTCATTTTTTCCCCTCTGTCACCTTGGATTGAGATAAACATGTTGCTTTCATGGAATTGAGGATTTAATTCAGTAGAATGGCACTGTAACATGACTTAGTCCATAGAGTTTGATATAGTAAGAGTCAAATCATTTCCCTGGAAACTTAATTATATTCTATAAAATCTTATTAGCCTGCCTCATGGCATCACAGTCACAGTGGAGCCCTGGTGTGTTAAAGACGGTGAATTCTCTATCTGTAGAAACGTATGGCACAGAGGAAGAAGCATCTGGTAAAATAATGACAGAGAGGGAGCCAATGCAATTGTCTTGCAAATTATGTTACATGACATTTTCAATCACTCTTTGAGTGTGTTCTAATTTACTAAAATAAACCAGGAATTTAATTTCTTGTGAGCTTCCTTTGCTTAATTATTAGTGCAGACAGTATTCTGTGATGTACTGTACTTTGTCGGCTTTGTATTTATCTAGTGTCTGACTTAAAAATGAACAGGAACATCCTGATTCAGCAGAATTGATTTCATAACTCATCTGTGTTATGGAGCAGACATGAATAAATGTTTGCCGAACACTGTGATCATCAAAGTGTTAGGAAATGTCTTTCCTTATTCTGAAATACAATTCTGAGAGCTCTTCCTTTCTGAACTTTGCTGGGTGACCTATTCTCCATACATTTTCTACGGAGACGAGCCACATTCTATGCCACTACAGCAAAATATTACGCAAGTAGCTGCTTTTCTGTAAATATGTGACTGGAGTGTGAGTGCTCTTTTAATGTTTCCTCATTGTGTTTTGAAATTATACATTTTAATATAATATTTTCTTTAAAAGTAGAAGTATATCCTAAAACATGAAATTTATTATTTTTGAAAATGAAGTATGTTGTTTTTCTTAGAGTTCTTTCATGCAATAAAATTGGTTGTAATTAGGATACAGTTTACCTTTGTAATGGTCCCTAATTATTTCCTTGAAAGATAGTTAGCTAGCATTTTTAAATCTCTCTACTGTGGATGGGAGAAACCAAGGCTCGTTCTTGATTTTTTCCCTGGGTTTGCTAGCAGAGAAATTGAGAAAAATATACTATTACCTAACGATTTGTTTTTGTTTTCATTTTCAGTTTCAAAGAACTTTTGAATCTCTTAAGAATGTTTCCAACATACCTGACCTCCAGAAAGCCTACCAGAAGCTTGGGAAGGAGCTGGAAAATCTAGATTATTTAGCCTTCAAACGTCAGCAGGTAGGAGTCAGCACTCTCTGTGGTGAAGAGAGGAGCATTTAGGCTTCCTGCTGTCCTGCCTGTCAGAGGTGCAAAGGGTCTGGAGAGACTTATCTTCTAATGGTTAGGGCCAAAATAGCTTGCGCTGAGCTATCTGCTGTGTTCATACGGCTTCCTGAAGTGTTCAGTGTGGACCTTGCTTTTAGATGTATACTTCAAGGGTTTCCACATGTGTCCTTATACCTCTTTTAAAGAAAACACCTGCTGGTTTGTGAAGGTCCAACTACTCCTTTACTAATGATGCCTTACTGGCAGATAGGGAACCTGTACGATGTGTTGGCCAGATGGCTTTTATATTTGATGGGATACCTAAGGAGAAAAATCACCCAAAGACTAGTTAAAGGTTGTGGTTGTACATACAAAATTAAGTAAAACAGTCATAAGTCTGCCCAAATAAGCATTGACATTTAGTTTTCTTTTTCGAACTTTGAAAATGAGTAAAAATTTGTTAAATGTGGAAGGGTAAAGGAAAATATGTTTAACTTATCTATGTTATGCCTCCTTGTGCAAAGGCTCTAAGATGAATCCAGAGCAAAAATAAGCTTTTACAGGGTTGCTTTTAGAACTGGTACTCTATAAACCTGATAGTATTCATAATTAAATTCCTTGTGTTTTGGAGGTACTACCTTAAGTAGAACGTTTCCAGTATTTTTGCAGCCACTAGGGGTCAGGGTTGTCAAGCTTTTACTTTGGTTGAGTGTTTATTCTGATGGGAAAAGCCAGTTAGACGTTGAAATGAGGCCGTGTGAGATGCGGCTGTGCTCAGTGACAGATGACATCTAGAAAAATGACTAAATAGCCGACTTGCGTGGTCAGGTACCGAATCCTTCACCTCAGAGTCCTTCCTGCCTGTTAGTGTGACATTCTTGCCCTTGCCTAATCCACAAGTTTTAGATCTTTTGGACGAGAGTTTTCAAAACAGCACTTTCTATATTTAAGTAAGCTTCATTAAGTCAACCTGATATGGCTTAGAAATATTGGCCCAAGAAGAAACTGAATTCTAGTTCTCACTCTATCACAGATCTTATATGGACATTTCATCTTTCTCTTGACCCTCTTTTCCTCGGAGTTACTTTTCTTTTATAGAATGTTTCAGGACAAATGAATCATCTCTACATATATTTTATGTGACAAGAACTCACTATGCATTTAAATTTTATTTATTTTTTAAATTAGTGCCGGCCTAGGTATTAGATACATAATAGAGGTCGTCATGGTTACTGGGAACTACTGTGGTAGTCCCAGATGTCGACACTTAAAATTTATGCGACGAGTCACTGCTCTGGCCTGTGCAATTTTTAGCAGTGTTGTTTCCAATATCACATTTTTACCAGCAAAGATGTTTGACTTGGCAGGCAGTAGTCACTGTCCTCTTTTCTTACCCTTTCTCATTAGCGCCTTTTCAGTGATGAGATTCTTGCATTAGCTAATGGTGTGCTTGGAAAAGGTGAATGTTTCAGGGTGGAGGCGGGTGCTGGGCACATGGCATTGGAGCCGGATGGGTAAATCATGTGCCTGAGGCAAAGGTGAGCAAGGGCGGTGTCTGCATTTGAATACATAAATCATATGCTCTTTATTCGGTGGTGACTCTCTGTTGCATGGTGTGACTAAACCTTTCATGAATTAAACTGCTAAATATTTCTAGTAATACAGTTACATTGTTTTTTTTTTTTTTTGGGTTTTTGGTTTTTCTCCGGTATCAGGAACCGAACTCACGACCTTGCGCTTGCCAGGCAAGCACTTTTGCCGCTGAGCTAAATCCCCAGCCCCTGGTTACGTTGTTGTTATTGACATTCCTTTACAGAAGAGAACACTATTAAGAGAGTTAAGCAACTCCTGTAATAACGCATGAAACTGGGTTTTAAGACCGAAAGCATTTTGACTTCAAACCCAGAGTGTCATATATACACAGTGGGATTTGTCTTTTATCTCTTTCTTTTCCTTTAAATCTTCAAAACTATTAAGCATCCTCAAGAAACTGTTTTTTCTCCTACTGGAAAAGGAGTCTCTATAAAGTTGTTAATTTAGCAAGAAATCTTCCTTGTTAGACACTAGGATTTTTTGTATCAGAGAATTAATCCTCGTTTGTTCCTGGTCCAACCATATTTATCATTGTTTGTTTTCATAAAATGTAAGCTGCATGAAGACGAGGTCTTGTCTGTACCCATTTTCAGTGTTATTTTCTTCCCTGTTTCACAGTATCTGACCTGTGGGAAATGCTTCATAAATACTACTGGTGGTGCTGCTAGGAACAAAGACGCATACCAAAAATTTTTGCCTTGGATTATAGGCAGTTAAAATCAATGTGTTTCGCTTCACTTCTAAGATTCAGACAGGCATTAGGCCTTAGCTTCCTGTATGCCAAATTGCCTCTTGCTGTATGTCTCACTCAGGATTTTCCTAGCACGTCTCATTCCTCTATGCACATCTTTAGACAAACAGGAAATGTCACCATTAGCTTAGCTCTGGGTTATGAAGGTCAGTGAGTCAGTTATCAGCACTTTGTTGGACTCACTTATTAGATTTTATTTCTGTCTTTTTCTATGATATTTTATGATAATGTTTTATTTTATATTTTTATTTTAAAGAAAAGAAAAATAAACAATAAAGACAATGGTATGAAATTTCAAAACAAGATTGTAGGAGAGTAACAATGGTTAGTACATTGCATATTGTTATCTTCAAAGTAGTTGCTCATATTGCAAAAGTTAGGCATGAGAAATTGATCAAGCAATATAGGCATAAACCTTTCTTTTCAAGATATTTTAAACATCAAGGTGCTTTTCTTTCAGCACCTTGGATTACTTCCGTTTTTTTTACTTCTTTTTTTTGAAAAGTTATTGCATTTTCTCTCTTTTTCTGTATTTTTTTAATTTTATAGAGAATTAAAAACAGTAATAAAGTAACAACATAGATAAAAACAAAACAAAGCAAAAACAATAAAAATGATGCAGAGTTTCAAAGCAGAATGATAGGAATTAACAGTAACTGTTATATCACACACTATTATTCCCAACAAAGTTGCCCAGATCATCAGATGTAAGAATGCAAGACTGATCAAACCATTAAAGAGAATAGAGAATAATAAAAAAATTGGAAATTATACAGAATTTCACTAGACAAAATGCTAGGAATTCACCAATGGTTGTTATATTGCATATTGTTGTGTTCAGATTAGTGTTCAGATTACCAGACATAAGCATGCAAAATTGCTCAAAAAATTTAAGCGTTAACTTCCTTTCAATGACCCATTAGACATTAGCAGTACAATTATTCCAGCTTGTACTTTCTCTCTTAAGTATGAATTCAGTTATTTTTTAAAAAGATTAAGTGCTTGTATTTTAGCTGTTGTTTGGGTGAGGGAATGTACATCTCTATATTTTCTTACTTTCAAAAAGTTAATGATAAAAATAGTTTTGGTTGAAAAGGTAAGAGAGGAGGCTGTGCTGGGTAAGATGGTGAGTACACTGAGATGCGCTTACCTGAAGGGAAGGTTTGAGCTGAAAATCTGGGTAGTTTTTCATTTCCAACTATCTGGAAACACAATCTTGGAGTTTATCTACTTGAACTGCCTGGTTTTTATCCTCCTGGCTAGTGCTCCATAGGACTGGGAATAGCAAACTTCAGTTATTACATAGATCCCAGCTTAGGTATTAATCTGGAAAGTTATAAATCAAGAGATTTTCCTGGGGCTTTGGTTTTATAAAATAAGGTTTCATAATTTAGGTTCTAATTTAATTCTTCCTTCTACCCTCAAAAGTTACAGTAACATTATAAAACACATCTCATTTCCAGAGGCTTTGAGAGCCTTTTGGAATAAACTGAAGTCAACATTATTGAGTGGAACATTATAGAGATTAGAGCACATTTACACGTTGTGGAAATACATGAAAGGTGCACACCAGTGTGGGAACACATCACACATTCCCTATTCTGTCTCTCATCATGGTGTGCTCTTCTTGTCTTGTGGTCTTTGCACAGGCTCACACACCCTTTTTGTTTAGAATGTGTCTTTCTATTTGCTTATTTAACCGCTGATCATGCTTGAATGTCAGGCTGAAGTCTCGCCTCTCTCAGGACACCTCATCCTATGACCTTTAGTCAATGAGTAAACTACTCTTTGTTACCCTCGGCTTTTCTCAGTGTCAGACAGTTCAGCGTCAGATTGGTCACACAGCCATTGAGAACCCCTGTAGGACAGCAGATCCAGTGTGGGCTGTGTGGTTATCCAAACTTCCCTAGACTATTTGTGTTGCCTTGACATCCACGTTTCTTCTTTTAAAATAAAATAACACCTAACTTAAAACCTGTTTTGAGAAAACAGTATATAAAGTGAGTCCTGTAAAGCCAAAAAAGGGCTTAACAAGTACTCACTATGTTTTTAGTATTAATAACTACCCTAATGCTATGTTTTCATATGCCTTTTTCCTAAATGATTTCTGATTTCAAAATTTCTGTTCATACGCTCTTGTACTACACATACAGTGAGGCACAGCACCGTTGCTCACATGGAGTCCAGTGGAGGGTGATGTGTGTTACACACAAGGCGTCTCTTGAGACGGGAGCTGTGACATTTGGCTCCAGTGTATTTCTGCTGTGAAGTCTCTCGCTGGACAAATGGACAAGGTCCAGGTTCTCGTGCTGTGGCAGGACACGGGGAAATGGTCTGAGACCCAGTGACCCGGCCAAATCCAACTCATGGCGTACCTATGTGCTGTGCGTTCAAACTTCTTTTGTGCTTATGGGTGGCATTGTTCACCACAGTATGATCCTGTCTTTAGTGATGGTGTTCAGGAGTGAACACTGTTTTTATTTATTTACTTTTTCATTTACTAAACTGGGTGAGTTACGCCCTTTGGATAACTCTGAGACCAGACAAGTATGTAATACTTTGTAGACTAGGAATACTACTCTGTCTTAAAGAAGGATAAATTTGAGGTATTTGTAGGAAAATGGATGTACCTTGAGACTGTAATATTAAGTGAAATAAGTCAGACACATACTTAAATATTCTGTGATTTCTTTTCTGTGATAAACCCAAAGTATAAATAAAGAGTGAAGTAAAAGATAATATGAAATAGGGAGATGATCTTTTGTGCAAAAGGGAAGGGGATTAAAAAGGGGAGGGAGAGAGGGAGATGGATGAAAAAAGAATTAAAATCTGTTACATACATGAACCAACTCCCCGCTATGGATGTGATCATTATGTGCTGCACACACGTGCTGATAAGAATTTAAAATGACAAAATATAGTATCTATATGAATATTGTTCAGCCTTGAAAATAAAGGAAATCCTTCTACTTGTGTATATCAATGAACCAGAGGATGTCATGCTAAGTGAAATAAGTTAGACAGAGAAACATGAATATGACACGATCTGATTTATAGTGGAATTTAAAAACATCAAATTCACAGGCTCAGAGAGCAGAACTGAAGTGTGCAGGAGCTGGGGATGGAGAAATTAGGAGAGGTTGGTCACAGGGGCAACTGTTAGTTATGAGTATTGTCTGGGGATCTAATGTACGTGTGTGGTGATGGGTATAATTAATTTGTAGCAATAAATATAGTATATGCATATATACCTCAAATTATCAGATAATATAACTTAAATATAGTCAATCTTTGTCAGTTAAATATCTTAAAATTTAAAAAGGAAAAGGAAAATCCCAGATGTATGAGTGACTGACCACACACACACACGAATTAATCCTGGGCTTCCTCTGGAACTCAAGAGCTCTGATAACTGAGCCTGGGGGTGCAGGCTGCAATCCTCCATACTCCTATGCAGAAAAAGAAGACACAGTCTCAGCAAAAATAACAACATAGTTCTGGGGACATGAGACCACAGTGAGGGCTCCTGTGAAAATAATGATTAATGAAACAAGATGCATAGTGCTAGGTTGCTTGTTGGTGTCCTATAGCATGTAGAGAAGAAGAAACTGATAAATCAGTAATAATCTTCAATGTGTAAACATTGATAGCAAGAAAAATGTCACACATGACATGGAAATTTGCAATGATCTTGCCTGAGCATTGTTCGTCTGTGTTATAGGTTAGACTTGAATGTCCCCCAAAAGACCCATGTGTTCAGAGGGGGGTCTTTTAAAAGGTGATTGGATCATGGCGGTGCTGTAATTACCAGAGTGTTAATCCACGGATGGTTCATAGGCGAGTGTGGTGTTAGAAGGCTGGGTCTGGCTGGAGCTGGGCCACTGGAGCTGTGGCCTGGAAGGGTGTGTTCTTGTCCCTGGCTTTTCCTTTTTCTCTCTGCTTCCTGGCTGCCATGGTTGAGCAGCTTTCTCTGCTGTGTCCTCCCACCATGTGCTGTCTGTCTCATAACTGGGTGACTATGAATTGAATCCCCCTAAACCATGAGCCAAATTAAATCTCTCTTCCTTTATACTTGTATGTGTTGGCAGTATTTTGTCTCAGTGATGAGAAACATGACTA
Organism: Chinchilla lanigera; assembly: GCF_000276665.1. Classification (NCBI taxonomy): domain Eukaryota; kingdom Metazoa; phylum Chordata; class Mammalia; order Rodentia; family Chinchillidae; genus Chinchilla; species Chinchilla lanigera. The sequence continues at coordinate 20,005,539 of NW_004955425.1, read as the reverse complement.
ATACGATCTTTAATATAAAATAGAACCGATTTGCCATTGGGGTTAACATTAAAATGGAAGTTGTAAATTTATTTTACTTAAAACCTTTAAAAAGAAGAAATATGTACCTCTCAAGTTGTTTAGTTATAGTCTAACGAAGACTGTAATCGGGACCTGGGCTGAAAAGGTGCTGGGGGAGATGCTAAGCTTCTAGAACAATGGTTCTATAAGAAATAGATTCACAACAGTGGCCTTTGTGAGGCGAATTATGGTAATTACTCATTTGGGAGAGGATCCTTCCCTTCCTCGTTCTGTGATTAATCTAGCTCTCTTGAAAGGATTCTGATTGAATTATTCCTCTTCAGAACAAGTGAACCAAAGACTGCCACATTAAAATATTCATGTCTTAGATGATATTCTATTTCTTATTTACCCAGTCAAGTAAAATGATTATTTATGCCATTTACAAATCCATTTCTGATGATCTTGAAGTGTTTTAGGCATAATTTAAGCATTCATTGCACAGATATTAAAAATGTTGAATTATGAAGCACTGTGCCACACCAAAGTTCAAACCAACCCAGACATGTTTTATTTTATTCACCACAAATACGATTCTACCTTTTTTGATTCTATACTGTTGTTTATTGTCGAGGAAAAAAACACAGATGGTGATATATTTATTTTTCCAGTTTTCTGATAAAGAAGAAGTTAGATACATAATTCAAGGTTATTCTGAGATAACAGTAGATCTTGAATTAATATTCACATTTCCTGATTTCCAATTTATTGCACTAGGCATCCAACCATTTTCACTACTTCATAAACTGCAGATCTTTATAGGGTGATTTTTTTCCCCCTATAGTCAAAGTCTGAAGAAAAAAACCTTAGGGATTTTTATGTAAGAACCTAGCCCTTTATTTAAAAATGAACAATCAAAATGATGTATTATTACACATTTGCTCTCCTTCTAAAATTTGATTTCCACTTTGGATAGTTAATGATCATGACAAGTAGATGTCTTCTATTAAATTACTAAAGTAAAACATTATAGGGACATATTTTAAGTCTTGAGGTTTGCTATTCTGTTCCTGTCGGTTGTCTCTGTAGTTCAGTTTATTGGTGCACTTACACAGGAAACTGTTGAATACTAGCTGTTTTTCATGTGCCAGAAAAGATTTATTAATTTTTACAAGGTTGTTTGCTGTAGGATAGTTTGCCTTGCGGGCAGCTTATAGCTGCTTTATAGTGGGGAATGTTTATTGAAATAGTTAATACTTTATTATGGGTTGTTTTAAAATTTACAGCGCTAATAGGCGTTTCTGAGGTGGTAAACAACTTCAGCATCTGTATCAGTGTGATGCTTATTGCACATGTCTTATATTGATCTACCTAAGTCCATAAGAGCCTTGATAAAAATTGGGATTGAGAAGTAAAGTCCTAAAAGAAACTGAAAATATTTTTTCTAATCTGCTCTGTAGATTTCCCAGGAAAGTCCCCCATGACCTTAAGACCTTGCACTAGGCCCTGCCTCTTAAAAGCACCGCAGGGAAGACCACGCCTTCAACATGTGGGCCCTTGGGAGAGAAAACCAAATCCAAACCTTAAACACGGTCTTTACTGTGATATCCTTTGTCACAAATTTTATGGTTTAGAAAATTTTTCAGCTCTATTGAAGTACTGTATAACTAACAAATAAAATTGTATATATTTGAAGTACACAATGTGATGTTTTAATATACATATACATTGTAAAATGATTATGAAAACAAGTCTAATTAATACATCCACCCACTCACACAGTTATTTTATTCTAGGTACCAGGAATGCAGCTCAGGACCTTGCACTTGCCAGGCAGGTGCTTGTGCCGCTGAGCTAGATCCCTGGACCTGTTTCTTTTTTTGTGTGTGTGTGGTGGGAGTGTGTAAGAGCTGTCTTAGCAAATTTCAGGTATACAGAGTTGTTAACTATAGTTACCATGTGTCCATTTAATCCCCAGAATCTATTCATTTTATAACTGAAAATTTGTTGCTTTCGACCAACACCTTGTTTCCCTTACCCGCATCTTGGCAGCTACAGCCTCTATCAGTTATACATTTTTAGATTTTGTCTGTAAGTGAAATTATGGAGTATTTGTCACCATATGTCGGGCTTGCTTCATGTCCTCCTGCTTCATGAGTGCTATCATACATGGTGAGATTTTCTTTTTTAGAAGGCTGAATGACATTTTATTAGGCATATTATACACATACATGGTACCCTATTTTCTTTATCCACTCATCTGTTTCCATGTCTTGGGAATAAATATACATATTAAAGATATTGGGGCTGGGAATTTATCTCAGTGGCACAGCACCTGCCTGGCAAGCGCAAGGTCCTGAGTTCGATTCCCGGTACCGGAAAAAAAACAAAAAAAAAAAAAAAAAAAAAAAAAGATACTGACCTTATTTCGTTTGGATATATACCTAGAACAGGAATTGCACTATGGTCTGGTAGCCTTAGGTTTCTCAGGAAATTCCATATTGGTTTTCATCATAGCTGTACTGATTTACATTCCCACCAACAATGTATAATTAATTATTCCTTCTTCTGTTCATCCTTGCCCACACTTGTTACTTTTTGAATGTTTTGGTAATAGCTGTCTCAACAATTGTGATATGATATTTCATTGTCTTTGATTTACATGGACCTGGTGATGACTGATACTGATTACCCTTTCATATGTCTGCTGGTCATTTGTATATATTCCTTGAAAAATATTTATCCAGGCCCTGTGTCTATTTTTTTTTTGTACTGGGAATTGAACTCAGGACCTTGTGCTTGCCAGGCAGGTGCTGTGCTGCTATATCCCTGGTCCCCTTTGTCTATTTTTAAACTAGGTTATTTGTTGTTCTACTATTTACTTATATGAATTTTAAGAATATATTTTGGATATTAACCTCTCATAAGATCTGTGGTATGCAAATATTTTCTCTCATCCCATGGTTTGTCTTTATTTTTTGGTTGTTTTTCTTTGCTGTGCTGAAATTTTTTTGTTTGGTGTAGTCTCACATAATTTATCTTTACTTGTTCTGCCTGCACTTCTGGTGTCATACCCCCTGAAATGATTACCGACGGCAGCGTTGTGGAATATTTCTCCTAGGTTTTCATGTAGGAATCTCATTGTTTTTGTTCTTATGTTTAAACCTTTAATACATTTCAGTTGGTTTTTGTATATGGTGTAAGATAAATATAAAATTTTATAGTTTTACATTAGATATACACTTTTCTCAACCTCATTTATTGAAGATACTATTTTTTCCTCTTTGTGGACTCTTGGCACATCTGTCAAAGCTTAGTTGACTATACATATACATACATAAAAGTATGTGTGTGTCTATTTCTGGGCTTGCTATTATGTCCCATTGGTCCATGTGTCTGTTTTTATGCCAGTATCATCCTGTTTCCATTCCTGGAGCTTTGTACTTTAATTTGAAATCAGGAAGTGGATTGTCTGTTTTGATTGCTAGGTTTGTAATATAATTTGAAATCAGGAAATGTGATGCCTACAGCTTTGTTCTTGCTCAGGATTGCTTAACTGTTTGGGTTCTTTTGTGGATCCATATGTAGTTTAGAATTATTTTCTTTTATTTCTGTGAAAAATGCCACTGGAATTTTGGTAATTTTCCATTTGATTAGGGATTTTATTGCTTTGGGTGGTATGAACATTTGACAATATTGTCTTCTGACACGTGACCATAGCTACCTATTCACTTATTTGTGTCTTCTTCAATTTCTTTCATCACCAATTTATAGTTTTCAGGGTACAGATCTCTCAACATTCTCAATTATGTTCATTCCTAAGTATTTTATTTTTCTTAATTATTATAAATAACATTGTTTTCCTGATTCTATTTCAGATAGTTCATGGATGGTATATAGTAATGTTCCTAATTGTACATGTTAACTTTGTGTCCTGCAACTTTACTGAATTCATTTATTAGTTCTAATATTTGCTTTTGGTAACCTGAATTTACCTTTGTGATTTTCTAAATATAAAATCATGTAATCTCTTAAGAGATGCAATTTAATTTCTTCCTTTACGAGTTTAATTTTTTTCCCTGATAGTGACAAGAATCTCCCTCATCTTAAAGGAAAATCTTTCAGCTTTTTATCACTGAGAAAAATGTTAATTGTGAGCCTGTGATATCCAGCCTCTATCATGTTGGAATATATTCCTTTTATATCTAATTTGTTGAGAAGCTTTTTGTTGTCATGAAAGCATGTGGAATTTTGTAAGATACTTTTCCCACATCTATTAAGATGTTAATGATTTTTGTTTCTTATTCTGTCAGTGCAGTGTTTCACATTTTTGATTTGTATATGTTGAGCCATCGTATCATCCCAGGAATGAATCCCTTCTGATCATGGTGACTAAATGTGATGTGCTGTTGAATTCATTTTGCTAGTGTTTTGTTGAGGAGTTTTGCATCTATCGTTATCAAGGGTGTTGGTCTGTAGTTCTCTTTTCTTGCAGTGTTCTTTTCTGGATTTGGTATCAGCATAACACTGGCCTGGTAAAATATGTTTGGAAGTAAGTCTCTCTGCTTCACATTTGTATAACTTCTTTAGATGTTTTTATAGAATTCAGTGAAACCATCAAATGTTTTAGAATCCAGGTCCTATGCTTTTCTTGGATGGAAGACTTATTATTACTGATCCAACTTGATTACTTATTATTGGTCTGCTCAGATTTTCTATTTTTTCATGTTGAATCTTGATAGTTGCATTTATCTAAGAATTTATCCACTTCTAGATTATCCAGTTTATTGGCGTTAACTGCCCATAGTAGTTTCTTATGACCCTGTGTATTTCTGTGGTATCAGTTCTATTGTCTCTTTCATTTCTCATTTCATTTATTTGAGTCATTTTTGAGCCCTCTAAAAGTTTTTCAGTTTTTCATCTTTCAATTATAGTTTATTTTACAACTTCTTTTTCATATGAAAAACAGGTTTGTGCACATAATGCATTTCTGTGGATCACATTGTATTTTGGCAGTTGTAGAAATTGTCCTTTGTGTGTCACTTCACCATAAGCAAAGAGAATAGATGGAATGTGAGAACAGCCGAGTCTAAGGTTTAGGGATGTGAAGAAGAATAAGAATGCAGTGCTTTAGCCTTGGAGCATCCACTGAGACTTAGCCAAAGTGATCATGGGACCATCTGGTATTGACTCAGCAGCATTTGTTCCAGAAAATCAAGCTTAGTGACATATTTGCTAAACAACTGATAAAAATTAGAATATCAAACATAGTCATGTTAAATTTGTGTACCCAGGCTGTGAATCTCTATCTGCATTCATAATCGGGAAACATCATAATGACTGTTACAGTGTCCTTGTCAGGTGAAAATATTACTGCTATTGCTATAGCTTTCAGTGTTGATGGTAGTGCCAGGAGAGTGGCTTGAGTGCTACTGGCTAAAATTCAAAGGAAGTGTTACAGGATGCGGATGAGGCCAACAGCTCTGACAGCAGATCTTAAAGCATGCACACACCAATTATACAGCCTTCTGTAGATGGTAAGCTCTTTGTTAAAGGACGACTGCCTGAAGACTAATTTAATATGTAATGAGAAGTTCAAGTTGTCCCTGTATTTTTTTAAGTCACATTTAGATTTTGTTCTTTAAAATATATTTTGACAGTTTCAAGTTTGGAGAAACTAATCAGCTTTTATATTGTATTTTGTGCTCCAAATATGAGAACAGAGGAATTGCTTGTGCTGAAGTCCCTCTAGGTGAGGGGAATGACACCAGAAGATGGAGCAGCATTGCTGTTTTACTGTTCATTTTGTTTCAGTAGTACATTTCAGGTCAGATAACTTAGAATTTTTGTATGCAAATAGCCTTTCTTTTTCTATGGTCAACTGACACATGTATTCATTGACCAGATACTCTATATTTATCTTACATTTTTAGTATCCTGCATAGGATTTTGGTAAGATGCCACAATATTAACCAGTAATATAACTTACATTCTTCTTTTTTAATTGTATTTTTATGATCCTAAGTTTTAAATCATTTTTTTCTGCCTGTTCTAAAGTGTTAATACATGCATGCCAATATTCTCTGCATAAATGCTGCTCATATTATTACAGCATCTGTTAGCATGCTAGATCAGTATTTATCATCTACTCCATTATAAAACCTGTGTTCCGAAAGAGTGGTATCAGCCTATTAGGGATACACACAATTAAGTAGGTAATGATCTGCGGCTGCCTCCATACAGCAAGAGCTGACCTGTGGCTGATTCTCCAAGTGTGTGGTGCTGATTGTGGACAGGAAGTATTTCCATTATGGGATAAAACTATTTAGATTATTTCCAGGGTTTTTTTTTTAATGATCTGAAGTTTTAGTTAATATTTTGTTTTAACCTTACTGTTTGCTGAATGAAAAAATTGTAATATAGTAGTCCCCTGTATCTGAGGTTTCACTTTTAAGGCTTTAGTTACCCATGGTCATCTGCTGGCTGGAAATATTAAATGGAAGATTCCATAAATAAATAATTCATAGGTTTTAAATTGCATGACATTATGAATAGCACGATGAAATCTTGCACTGTCCTGCTTTGTTCTGCCCAGGATGTGAATCATTCCTTTGTCCAGCATATCCACGCTGTATACTCTACCAGCCTGTTAATCACTTCGTAGCTGTCTGGATTATCAGGTTGATTGTGGCAGCATCCCAGCGCTTGTGCTTAACCCTTATCTTACTCAGTAATGGCCTCAATACAGGAGAGTAGAAATGTTGGCATTCTGAGTATGCTAAAGGGTTTGAAAGTGCTTCTTTCAAGTGAAAAGATGGAGGTTCCTTAGTTAAGAAAAGAAAAAAGAAATCGTAAAGCTGAGCTTTTTAAGGTCTGCAGTAAGAATAAATCTGCTGTGAAATTGTGAAGTTGGAAAAAGAAATTTGTGTTAGTGTCATTGTTGAGCCTCACACTGTGAAAGTTATGGCCACCATGCCTAAGAGCTTAGTTAAGATGAAGAAGGCACTAGATTATAGAGTTTGGTTGTATCTGTACTCTCAGGAGTTTTGGAATGTATCCTTCTTCACATGCTGAATAAGGGAGAGCTGCTGTATTTTCTCCCTCTAATTTATTTGTTTTTGTTTTTGTTTTTTGTTTTTTTTCTGGTACCGGGAATTGAACTCATGACGTTGTGCTTGTCAGGCAGGTGCTGTACCACTGAGCTAAATCCCCAGCCCCTTCTCCCTCTAATTTAGTTATTAATGTTTATTTCTGTTGTGCTAAATTCTCCACCCAAACATTGGAAGTTACTAAATCTTTTGTTGGGATTTCAGTGGTGCAGAATGAAATGGTCTACCATACGTGTTGTTGATAACCACACATTTATGAAAACATAATTTATATGTCTCAATTCATATTTGTAAAATTCAAGGTATTTTAATTTTGGTCATTTCTCTCAACTTTAATGGAAGAGTCATGGAGAATAGTTATAATACTTGTAACAATTTGATGATGATTGTTTAGGGACTTAGAGAAATTAAATGTGGGAAATAATTTGGTAAATACAGTATTGGAGTTTCTTTTTCAGCTTTTGAGGCCAAATTGAAGGTTCATACCTCAGGATAAAGGCATTATTTCTTAAACTGGGCCAGAGCATCAAGTCCAGGAGTAAGATACCACGTGAACGAAGGGAATTTTTTGTAAGCAGTAATATGCATTTGTTAAAAACAAATTGGATGGGAAATTTTACCTTGCCCTTTACTCACTGCAATGAAACTGTATGTTTATCTTGTATGTAAAAACATATATCAAGCTCTAAGAGTAGACTGAAAAATTATTGATGACACTGAAGAACGTGGGTAATTGTATTTTTAGAATAGATGACACAGCTATTATTTTTGAAATAAAAGTGGTTAATATAGCAATATAGCATAAGAAAATGAAGTGCATATAGCATTTGACTTCTCTGAAAATAATAAGGGCACTCAGAGGAATTATAGACAGCAGAAATACTCTATAGCTTATGATTGTTAATGAAAAATATGATCAGCATTTTTATTTGCTATATCTCATTTTGAGCTTATTCCAAAACTGATGAAATTATGACATTGCTGAGGATTCATTTCATTATATCACTTTATAAGCAATTAGAATTTTTCTTCATAAAGGAGAACCATAGTTTCAAAATCATAATTCATTTTGTGTCATCATCTATATGAATATTTCCCTTAATCATAGCCTAAAATTAGCTCTTACAAAAGTTCTCTTGGGCCAGAGCTGAAGTAAACAATAGAGTGAGAACTTCTGTTGAAAATGAAATTCAAGATTACTCTGTAATAATTTGAGAGGTTTGGATTTTTTAAAGAAGGCAAATACATTAAAAATGAGATAGTCTGTTAAATTAGAAAAATAACTTAGAACTTGGCTTTAATAAAGTAAGAAAGCACTTTATTATTTTTAAACCTATCTCCTTAGACCCGAGCATAGCTATATATTCACAAATAAAATCCCCACAAGTGTGAGGCTAGTCTGCTGAAAATAAAAAGTTACATACGAGCCCGTCACACAGCAAGGTAAACGCTGTGTTCTTTATGTATGGAAACAATTTTCTACTAGAAGGGATTGTAAAAAAATGGCAGAACTGTAAAGACAGTCAGTTTATGGAAAGAAGAAACTCTCTTCCTGTGTTATGTAAATACTTTTACTAGGGTACTCTGATGTAAGAAACATACCATGCAACATTTCAGTTTAGAGAAGAAAAAAGTGAGTGATTCTTATACACACAACAATAGAGAAACTTCTAGTGCATGTGACAGAGACTGAATGTTAGGAGACAGAGTCTGCTGGACATTGTTTAGTAGTAGAGCTCGCCCATCGCTGAGGGCGTGGGAGTGCCTATTATTCAGTGGAGGTTTTTAAGTTATTTAATTCTTACAGTGATCGTGTGATGAGAATGTTATTACAGTCTGTGACCCCAACCATTAATTGATGAGTGAAATCATGTTACATTTTGATAGAGCTTTCTCCCTCCGTCATCTCCCAATTTCTTATAAGAGGCACTAAAATAGAACTCCGACTACTCAGTGCACAGGCAGTGGTGTTACTTAACGTAGAGAGGAAGGAATGAGAACGGTGTTATTACGAGAGGCGCCAGTGGCCTAGAAGACATAGGTGGCTGCTGAGAGCTTACCCAGGTGAGGGCTGGGGATATACTCAGTGGCACAGTGCCTACCTGGCAAGCATGAGGTTGTGTTTGATTCCTGGTCCAAAAAAAAAAAAGAGATGACCAAGGCGAGAGATTGGTATGGTAAAGTGAGATTTCAGGGTAGTATGAAATCAGAACTACTTTCCTAGAATCAGAAGGTGTGTGGCAGAGCTTTACTTTGATACATTAATCATGTTCTTTAAATTTTTTTTTTTCTCCCACACTGGGCCACCTACACTGGAAGAAAGTTTAAAGTTAGGTTTAGAAAATATAGAAGGCAAATTCTTCCAACCTTGCAAGGAGAGGCAGGCAGGCATAGCCAGGCTGCACACTCACCTCTTTTTGCCATTCCAGGAAACACCCTGCAATCTGGAGAGGAGGAGGTGGGGTGGGGGTCAGAGAAAACTCAGATGTGGGTTTTGCATTGTTCTCCTATTGTCTACACTACTCTATTTCTCCAGGGTGAGAGACAAAATGGAGCTGGCTTTCTTGAAGTTTGAGGTATCTGAGGTGACCAGTGAATCCTAGGACCCAAATGGACCTCTGAAAGTAAAAATGTCTAGAAGTCTTAGAGGAAGAGTGAATTATTTCTTCCATGTTGTCAGCTCAGAATTTCTTTTCATTTCTGAGATTAGTGCTTAAGGGAATGAAAATTTTTTCCTTGGGAACAAGGTAGTTAGAAAATCAGCTGGGAATAGAGGTCTGGGAGCTTGATCATATATAGAAGATAAAGGGAAGCGGGTGGAGAGATCCCCAGCACCATAAGGTATAGTGGTAGCTGAGGATCACAGACTACAAGCTGACTTTGGAGCGAGTGTCCAGCACCGAAGACCAGATGGGAGAAGCTGAAGCTGGAAGGGAGGTCAGAGGGAGAGGTCCGGACGAGTGTGCAGAGGGCCGTCTTCCTGCAGCTCCGTGGTGGGAGCCGCATGAACCTCCTCTGCCCTAGACTCATCCTGAGGGAAGATGTATCAGGAGAAAATCCTGAAGGAGGGATTTAAACCTTAATACGATTGAGCTATGAATCTAAAGAGACTCCAAAATCATTGATTTGGAGAGAATGCACTAGAAAAGGGTTAGATTAAATTTTTTCATTGAGCAAAACAAGGGTTGGAGTAAAACAAAATAAATTTATGGTTGAAAAGAAACTTATGTTTTTGTACTTTTGTGTTTATGATCATGAGATTCTATCTCCTATGAAATTCCAAATCCAACCCTGAATAAATAAACACTGTGGTCTTTAAAAATACAGCAGGGATTTACATGCAGTGACCAGGTGTTGAGGGAAGGGGTCTAGCCCTTGAGGTTTTATTATTTACTTTGATTTTATATTTTCTTTACGCCACAACCAACTGGGAGATGGGCTGTCGCTTTTGTTAGGGTTGCCTGATTAAAATATAGGGTGTCCAGTTAAATTTTAATTTCAGATCAGTGAATAATTTTCTAATAATAATTCAGTACAAATATATCCTGAATATTGCATGTGACATACTTCTATTAAAAACGAATGCATGAGTTGTTGGAAGTTAAATTTAAGGGGGAATGATTGATTTTTGTTTGTTAAATCTGAATTTTTTGGTGCACTGAGCCAGTGAAGGAATAAAATTGGTTGGCACTTTATTAGCCTATGAAATTTGACAACAGGTTGGTGCGTGAAACAGGTGTTAATATTATATTTCATAGACAAGGCAATTCTTGGTTCATCTTGATGGCTTAGGTTGGCTCTTTGAAGTAGCTAAATAAGGTCAGACAAAATGGAAAAGGTTAATCTGTAGAAAATTGCAAGAAAGTAACCTACTTTCTTGCAAGAAAGTAACGTACTTGCAAGAAAGTAACTAGTTCTAGAACACACAATAGTAAATGACAAATTATGTTTTTCTAGATCTAGCTAACCCCCACAGTACAAAGTCAATTTTTAAAGAACTTTTCAGGAACATATTTATTGTACAAAGAAAGGTACTCTTAAAAGCTGGCTATTTTCTATAATGTCCTTTGCCATTATGGTCAGAACAATAAAACGAACCTTACAAATCTTTTCCAGGAAGCCTTTGAAGTTAGTTCAAATATATTAAAGAAGTCATGAGATGTTGTGTCTTTTTAACGTGGCATTTGAGTCAAAAGATGTTTCTGAAATTAAACCAGTGGGAAAATAGTGCAGTGACAGTGATGTCATGTAGGAGAATGTTGCACTGAGTTAAACAGCTCTAATGATTAACGACTTTTCAGCCATAAAGCAACATAAAAAACTCACTTCTCCATCTCAGTGTAATACAGATCGACTATGTGAAATATTTTGTCTGGTTTGAGTAGTTGGCTTTCAGTAACTATTTTGAGATCAGTGTCACAAGAAGTCTATTTTCCTTAATTTAAGTTTTTTCTTGAGTCCCAGAATAATTCTATGCTCTAGCTCCTGTTTCCCTCTGTCCTCTGAAGACCTTGCTCCACTGAGGATTTTTACTTTCTCTTTGCTTTCAGCTTTTATTTTTTCTTCTTTAGCTTATTAACCAGTTAACGTTGATTATGGTGACAGTATTAACAGTCAGCACCACCACAGAGGCAAACTTCATTAAAAGCAGTCTCCCCCAGTAGCAGTCCTAGCTTGCTTTTCCACATAGCTGAGTTTCTGAAAGCTAACCTGCTTGCTGACCACATTGGGTTTTGGACAGAAGTGGAGGAGTTAAGTGTTTTTGTAGTTTATTATAAATACCTGGTATTCTGTTTCCACTCAGGAAACTATGCATTTGTACATAAGATATAAAAAAATTTCCAAAATTGACCATGAAAATAAAATGAAAACAAATGTTAATATGTACTTTCTCAAATATGTTTAACATGCAAAATAAATGCTTTTTAGGCTAGGTCAAACACTTTTCTCTTCTCTTCTCCTCTCCCCTCCCTCTTCTTCTTCCTCTCCCTCCCCTCTTCCTCCTTCCTGTCTCGCTTCCTCTTCCCTCTCCCTCCTGCCCCCTACCTTCTTTCCCTCCTTGTCCCCTCTCCTGCTTTCCTTTCTCTTTCTCCTCTACCCACATTCTCTAGGGAGCAAGTCCAGGGCTTTGTACATGCTAGGCAAGCGCTTTACCAGTACTATGGTTTAGATCTAAAATGTACCCCAAAACTCTCAGGTGTGTGTAGGGTGAGTGGGCCATAGGGGAGGTGGATTGCTGGGGGTGTCACCTAGAAGGGTGCCTTCTTGTCTCTGTCTCCCCTCTCTGCTTCCTGGCTACCAGGACAGAAGCAGCTGTCCTGCACTTCCTGGCTACCAGAAGTAGCTGTCCTGCACCATGCCCACTGCCACACTCTTTCTACCTTGGCCCTGCTGTGGACAGAAACCTCTAAAAAGCCCGAGCTGAAATAAACCCTTCCTTTCAACTGTGGGTGTCGGGTATTTTGTCCCAGTGACGAAGTAACTAAGAAAACCGTTGAACTATATCCCCAGCAAAATTGGATTCTGAATATGAAAGCTATGCTGTAAAAATATTCCTTTTGTGAGCTTTTTCCTCATGATTGGGCTAGGTAAGGCCTTTGAAAATAGGGTACCCAATAAGTATGGCCTAAAAGGTCCTTCTTTTTCTGGGAAAGCTCTCTTCAGAAGCACAGGCATTTTTATTGATTCAGGATTTTAAAAATGCAGTCAGACTTAGGGCAATCTATTATTAGCATTTCATTTATTTTATGAACATGAAATGTTTGAACAGTGTTTGAATTCTTAATTGTGGGGAGAGGAGATTGCATGGCAGCTTTTCTACCTGACTCCTTTTAATTTCACTTCAATGAGGCCTGGCAGTGTTTCCCACCAGGACTGCTCAGCCGTATTTATCAGTGAACTCGGAAAGGGGTGGTTTTATTTATTAGGGATTGTGGGAAAAGTGAAAGGACCGATTTTAGTAGTCACTTGGGATATTTCCAGTATGGGTTTGCTGTTTTCTCTTTAGCACTTGCTGTTCCCTCTTTTTGGAATATCTTTCTACCAGAGGTTCCCAGGGTGATTACTTTTTATCATTCAGGTTTCAGTGTAAATGTCATTTCTTGTAAGAGGACTTCTCTGATCCATGTGGCAGAATTCCATCTCTACACCTTCGTACCAGTTACCACTACATAGGATTATCCTTTATATTTGATTTTTAGGTTGTTTATTCCTTGACTTTCCTAATTAGAATGCAAGCATCATGCCTCCCTTGATATTGAGTGAATGGTGTTCTAGATGATATAAAAGGGCAAGGATGCCGCTGAATATGAAATCAAACATTTCTAAGGAAAATCAGACATATATGTATATATTTGATTACTTTTCACTTTTCAGTAATCTAGTTTCTGCTTTCAGCTCCATGAACAGTTTTAAGCATGGATCTGTTAGTATTTTAATGAATGATCACTAAGTGAATGAATGATTGCATAGTTTTATGTATATCTATCTATACATTTTTTTGTTAGGAAACCTTCATTATCTTTTGAGCCTACTTGATACAATTTATGATATCTCACACTATTTTATTTTGCTTTACAATTTTTATGGCATTGTTACCAACTAAATCATTTTGATTTTTATATATGTGTTCTTGTTATATTACTATTATTTGTACTTGTAGATTACATAATCTTCTACATTTCTGTGATGGCTTGGGATAGTTTACATGATTCTTAGAGCTTTTCCGTGAAAGTTACAACTTAATAATTTATTTCCTGGTGGCTTTCTTCAGAAGTTGTGGGGAAAAGGTTGTGACTTCTTTATTTACATTTTTTTTGTCTTGAATATTTCTCTCGTTCTTTCTTATATCCATTGCATAGTTTCTAGACAGCACCATTTCTCTCTGATTTTATGCACTTCTCCCTCAAACCACCCCAAGATCACCTCCTAGAACCCTCACACACATTGGTACCTTCCTCTCTCCAGCCCTGCCCTATCAGGTCATCCTTCCCTTTGCAGTGAGATGCGATTTCTCTGTCTAGGTGTGGTTTTGGGTTAATCACAACTCTCACCGCTAGGCATCCCCTTCTGTGCTCACTGAAGTGTTTTCCTGTCCCCTCTTTGTGCTCTCTAGATAAGCTCTCACTGGGAGGAATTCTAGGTGTGTGCTAAGAGTTGGATCAATTTTCTATTTATGTGTAAGTGAAAATCTAATTTCTTTCTTTTCTAGTTATACCAGGGGCATAGGTTTTATGTAGTCTTATTTGTTTTTATTTTTTTGAGTATGTTTTGGGAGATTCACACTTATATCTTGCTGTTACTATGGTTTTCCAGAATTAGATTTTGAATATTTAAAGGGATTGAAAAACAATGCATTCATTTATCTATTGATGAAATAATTTATTTTCCTTCTTTGAAAAAATAATTTAGAGTTTCTTTAAGTATTGTGACATTCCTGTCTGGCTATCTAAATTGTGTAGTAGCATTAATTTAAGAAACAATATGTGATTCAGTACCAGTATAACCCTTAGAAAAAAATAAGAATTAGGATATAAGTGCCAGAAAGTAAATTAGGGATTTCAGGATTTATAACCAGTAGAAAAGTGCACATGAATAAAATTGCATCAAGATTGGTACTTTTTGGTGGAGGTACCTATATTCTACAATTTATATTTCAAAATAGGTAGGAAAAGTCTGAGGTTTCTAATACATAGAATTGATAGATAGTGTAGACACACTAGTTACCCTGATTTGATCATTACATAATGTATGTATATGTATCAAACTCATATAAATATGTGCAAATATTATGTCAATTAAAAAATAAAACATAATACAAAAACAAATGATAAACCATTAATAAATTAGCAAAAAATCATAACAGAAAACTCACCAAAGAACACATATAGGCAGAAAATAGCATATAAAAGGATGTTCAATCTCATATGTCATCAAGGAACTGCAAATTAAAGCAAAGCCAAACACTAATGAACACACACACACTCACACACATACACACACAGACACTCATACTCCAATGTCTAAGACCATGTCTTAACCATGTCTAAGATGAGATGACACAGAATGTGGTGTACTGACAACTGGTGGTCAACTTGTAACACCCAGCTGAACTGAACCAGTGTGGTGCTGGGTGTGGGAGGCCCACCTATGGATTGCTGCTGGCAGCGTAAAAGGCAGAATTGGAGAGGAAAAAGTTTAGAGGCTGTTGGGAAGCTGTAAGGGAGCTGCTGGTTCTCTAAGGCTGTTCTGCTGGAGGACCTTGTTATGCTGGCTTTCCTGATGAACTTGACTGTTTTTGTTGGAGGAAGAGCTTGGGACCTTGTTGTCGCTGAGAAGAGGCATAGTTCACTTTGGGGGAGCACTGATCCTCACTTTGAGCATCGCTTCCTGGCGCTGGAGGGGAAGATGGTGCACTGCCATCTCCTGGAGAAGCTTGCTGCATTGGCTTTCCTGATGGGAACTCCAGCTTTCCTCATCATTGGAGGAGCTCGGGACCTCACTGTTGCTGAGGGTGGCTGTGGTACCTTTCGGGGGAGCTCTGGTTCTTACTTTGAGTATCGCTTTCTGGCTCCAGTTCAGATCCCTCAACCTGCTAGCACAGATCCTTCATCCCACTGGCACAGACTTCCTGGATTCCACCACTGATCGGTGGGCCTTCCCAGCACAGATCCGTGAAATAGGCCTGCATGAGACATTGCTATGGGCTGTAGACCTCCAGTTGGACTTGTGGGAGGCATTGTTATGAACTCTAGGTTTCCAGCTGGACTCATGCAGGACATTACTATAGGATCCAGGCCCTCAGCTGGATTCTTTGGTCTTTAGTGTGTGAATGGATTCCCTGCATTCTCTTTTTGTATATAATGCTTTGGGTAACTGTTATAAATACTCTTATAAAATATGTGTTCTGTATTATATTTTTCCTCTTGCAAAACCTCAAACTACAACACAGAGCAACAGAAACTTTTATTCATTGCTGGTGGGAATGCTAAATGGGATACCACCTTGAAGAACCTGGAAGTTTCTTACAAAGTTTATTATACAACCCAGAATTGAAATTCTTTAGTGTTTATCCAAAGGAGTTGAAAGGAAAACCACCACAGAAACGTTTATAGCGATTTCATTATCACTAACAGTTCAGCTGCAAGGAACCAAGGTATCCTTCAGTTGGTGAATGGGTAAACTGTGGTGTATCCATCCGCATGAGGAACTATTGGCTGGCCATAGAAACAAATGGACTGCTGAACCCTGAAGAGATGTGGGGGAAACCTGGATGGAAAATGGTTGTTGCTTAGTGAAGGAAACCAATTCCGAAGGAATATGTGCTGAATTACTCCAACTGTAGGGAGACTGTAGAGACAGTGCAAAGCTTGGTGGTTGGCAGGAGAGAGCTTGAGAGATGTGTATGTGGGGTTCCGGGGATTTTTAGTGTGTGACAAAGCTGTCCTGTGTGCGGTTGTGGTTGTGGACACATCATATTTGCATCTGTCAAGACCTGTAGGACTATGTGACACAAGAATGAACCACTGTAAACTAATACAAACTTTAGTTGATGTAATGCATCAGTGTTGAATAATTAATTTTAACAAATGTATCACATTAATGCAAGATGTTAATGAGAGCAACCTTGTGGGGGAGTGCTATACATAGAAACTTTATACTACCTGCTTCATTTTCCCATACATCAAATGTATTTGAAAAATGAAGTCTGTTCATTAAAAAAAGATTGATGCTTTATGCTAAAGGCATGTGTGTTGAGTTTTCGCTTCAGGAAAAGTAGCTAAGTCCTAGGTGCAATAGTGAGAGCTAAGCAGTTTGGAAACAGTTTGGCGCTTTAGTTTCATGGTATTGACTTCTTCACATACTTATCTAAGCCGCTGGGAAGGTGGGCCAAGGTATTCTTCTTGGCCTCTTTGCATGTTTAAATGTTTGGTTCCTGCCAAAAGGTCAAAGATAGCAAAGATCACCTGCCTTGTAAACTTCCAGTAAATAGATGCTCAAATGCAAAATGACAAGTCGATAATTAGGTTGAGAAGTAATGGTTCATTTTTCTCCACTAAAATGACTAATTAGTTTCAGTGGGTGAAGGTTGCAGAGGGGTTCGGGGTGAAGAATGGGGAAAATTATTCATTACTAAGCACCACTGAGCATTATAAAATGTATTTCTAGTAATTAAATAAAAATGTTTTTCATTTTGATTTGGGTCGTTTACTACAAGTGAAAGTTAAATCTTAGGTGCTGAAAGTAATTCCCAGAGAATTCTGTAAAAGATGCACCAGCAAGAAT
Source organism: Chinchilla lanigera (assembly GCF_000276665.1). Taxonomy (NCBI): domain Eukaryota; kingdom Metazoa; phylum Chordata; class Mammalia; order Rodentia; family Chinchillidae; genus Chinchilla; species Chinchilla lanigera. Next base: position 19,988,146 of record NW_004955425.1, on the reverse strand, counting down.
ATAGATAATTGTTCTGTAAAGAGCAACTAGGTTGGTTTACTAACCTAGTTGTAGGTTGGTTTACTGTCTGTGTAGTACTTGTAATGAAACATGCTGGAGGAAATGAACTGAGGACAGTAAGAAATTGGCTAACTCAAACTTGCCTCTTTGATACTAAAGGCATGTGTGTTGAGTTTTCTCTGCAGGAAAAGATACTTGATACTTGATACTTGTGTTTCTGATTCTCAGAGAGCATTTGTTTTTCTTTCAATGCCTCATTCCTTTGAAAAGTGAATATTCCCCTTACACATTCTGAACACCATTCCTGTGCAGAGGTGTTACTGTCTCAGCCGTTTACCCCTTTACTTCCTGCGTTCTGAACACCATTCCTGTACAGAGGGGTTACTGCATCAGGCGTTTACCCCTTTACTTCTTGTGTTCACCTCTTTACTTTCCCTTTCTCCTTCCAGCACTTTTCCTGACCTGACATTATCTTTTGTTGCTCAAATCCCAATGGAGATCAATATTCCTGATTTCCCACTTTCTGCTTCCCTAACAACATACATTCATGGATCCTTTTAAAATTTTGCCTCTGAGCAGGAATCCCCACCTTTCTCACCTAGCTTAGGTTTTCATAAAGATGTCCTCACGCCTGTCCTCTGAGGTTAGAGCTTCCTCATCTATACATTCCTCATACATGGCTTGGGGTTCCACTGTCTGGGTCGTGTGTTTGAGACTGCCAGCAACAGGCTGCCATGGAACACAGGGCCCTGTCTCCTTTGCAGGAATGAAATTGCCTGCTGGACTCTAGCTTTTGTGTATAGTTTGTTACCCTGGCTGTAGCTGTGTTTCTAGGGATCTGCACTGCAAATTAAACTCTTCAGTGTAACCCTCTTTTCTGCCACTGGAAAATATGGGGAAATATTCAGGGTATGAAGTAGCTTATTTTTGATTATAAGTACAGATGAGCCACTGTCCCTGAAAGCAGTTCTTGGTTGTCCTGGATGGTTTCATACTCCTTCCATCCTCACCACCTAAGGTGGAGGGAACTACCTTTAAGTTACAGTGATTACTTGATTGGAATGTCTTGGCCAGAAGGCAAGAGAAGACGCAAACATACCATGGAATTTGGTTCAGTGACCAGCTTCTCTGCAAGAGCTTAGCCAGTGCACAGAATGATTAGGTACCTGCTTGCCAAGGGGGATGCCACTGTCAAAGCACAGCAGTCGTGCTTAGGATGGTCAGTTTTATCTGACTGCTAAATAGAAACTATGTACAGAAAACTGACACTTCTGCTGCTGCTTTCTTCTGCCTTCAGGTGCAGAAGGAACTTTTCTGAGCTTAGTTAGATGTCAGTAACATCTTGGTTTCTCTGAAGCTTTGGCCAGAGTGATATGCCTGAGCACATGGTAGGGGCCACATCATGACTGGGAACTCAAGATAAGCATTTGGGAGGATGGGTTTTGGTAAGTGCTTTTTTGTATCAATATTATTGGAAATTAACGCAAGTATTTTTTCTGCAACTAAAGTAAGATTGGATGGCTTAGGTGAAAGAAAGTAGTAAAAATGATGAAAAGGTTGGAAAGACATGGCTCAATGGAAAGGGAAATTTCTTAACATTTAGAAAGGGAAGGGAAGGAGGAGACTTAACAAGTCTTCATGCGTAAAAAAGGGAATTTCCCCTCATGGTGGGAAATACTCGTTACACAGTTGATGCATGGATGACAGCTCTGGAAAACTCTGTTTCCAAGTATAGATATGCTCGGGCACAGCTAGCAACTAATTAGCACTTTATCTCAGGGAATGCTGATCACTTTATCTCTTATTTCATTTAATCCTTTAACCAATTTGATAATATTATTATTACTTTTCCTTTAATACAAGTGAGAAAACAGGTTTGTAGAAGCTAAATTTGGGGACTTATCAAAGTAAGGAAGTGAAGTAGCAACTGAATGTATCTATACATATTAAATGTTAAAGTTAAGTCACAGGTCACACATGAAGCAGAAGTGCAGGAGTTAGGAATACACGATAAAGCAAGTGCAGTGGTGTCAGGGCCGAGAAGATTCATTGGTTTTGAGGCCTAGGGGAGGTGTGTGTGGGGGTCATGAAACCATAATGGTAAAGGAAGAAGGTAAAGATCAGAATGCAGATAGAAATTCTCAGGTGTGAACTGTGAGATGACAACTAAGTGAGACGTTGAATATGGAGGCAAAGTTCAACTTCTCTAGAGAGCTTGGCTGAAGGGGACCCTGTGTCCAGGCCACAAGCACTTCCACAGATGGAACAAGCTGCTAAGCTTGGGCAGCGCTGCTCTGCTAGCCAATCCAATTGCATCCTTGTCACAAAAATCAGCACTTTTGACCTCACAGTTTAATTTTGTACAAATGAACTGCTTTTGAAAATTCTCTTAAATTTGAGGTATTTTTAGCAGGCTTTTTACATAATAAGATTCTAATCAGGAATCTGTAAACAGCAGAAGATATGGCATCATTGATATTCCTGCAGGGGAAGCTACTATGCTCACTGAAACAAAAGAGAACCAACAAAGAGATGTTTTCTATTGGGCAATCACATTGGCTTTTAAGGAAGAGACCTCTAGTTGCTTTATTTGAAAGAAAGCTTTTCTGAGTAGATTTGATCAAAGCTGCAACCTTTTTATGTTGTGTGTGGGTTTGGCCATGTCTGCTGTTAGTAATAACCTTTGACTGCTACAGTGAAGCCACACATTCCTGTTCCAAGGGGAAATGAACATCTGCTACTGGTAGAAAGTAAAAAGCCAAGATTGAGAACCGGGAGCGGAACTAATTTCTATCAGTGTCAGGTCTAACTTCTGGAATGAGACTCCCTGACTCAGGCACTGATGTTCTTGCTGTTACACTGCTCAACACAGGCACCAGAGAATTTTAATTTGATGGGTTAAGTTCCCACTTAAATCTCAATTTCAAATGGAATTCATGTACAAATGTGATATCATTCATGGGTAGTTAGTAAAACATGGCCAAGATACAACTTTTAGATGTAATGAGTACAGTCTATGGAAACCGCCCTAGCCTGGGCCCTCTTCATCTCTGCAGCTATCTTCTCTTTTTTATATTTTGCTCCAGGATTTTTTTCAACTCTATCCCTACATGGCTGCTGTAGGGAGCCACTAATTTACCCAACACTTAATTTTTTTTTTTTTTTTTTTTTTTTGTTTTTGTTTTTTCTCTGGTACCGGGAACCGAACTCACGACCTTGCGCTTGCCAGGCAGGCGCTTTGCCACTGAGCTAAATCCCCAGCCCCCCAACACTTAATTTTTTTGTCATGTTTTTCTCTTGCTAAAAAATCTACAGTGATTTTTCACTTCTAGTCAGATAAAATTCAAAGTTTTTCTTAATCTTTAAAATCCCAGTACAAGCTATATTCCCTCTATCCATTGCCTTCATTTGTATTTGTTGAACCTTCCTATTCAATAACTCATAAGCATGGATAAGAAATTGTTAAAGTGTCTGAGAGTAAGGATTTTAGATAAGTTGCTATTTCTAGTATTGGACATTAAAGTTTTTTGTTGTATTCAATGGAAATCTTAAAAATTATATACATCTCTTCCTATTTTCTTATTTAAAATTATTCATATTCACTAAAATACTACAGGGATATATTCTTACTGTATTTTCAGCCTGCCAACTTTCCTACCTTCTCTCCAGCTATGCTCTAAAATTTGAGGGAGGAAGTTATAGCTAGGAATTGTTTTTCAAGTCTTCATTTACTTATTTTTAAGAACTTTTTGAAGTCTGGTTTTTGAGGTATAATTGACATGCAGAAAATTTTAACTCTTTATAGTGTTCAGCTCTATGTGCTTTGAAAATAGATATGGTTGTATATCTACCACCTTAAGAAAAGTAGAGATCACTGCCCCTCTCCCAGTTCTCCTGTAGCCCTTGTGGTGAACCCTTCTCCCCGACCCTCGGCAATCATACTTTGCTGTCCTTGTGGTGTGGCCATTTCTAAAGTGTCAAGTGAATTGAATCAAATGATACCCAGCTGTGTGAGGTGCATTAACCCAGTGCATTTAGGATTCATCTAGTTGTATATCAGCAGTTTGTACATTTTTATGGTAAAGCAGTTGTCAAATACATGGATACACTGCACGGATACATCACAGCTTGTTTCACCCATTGTATCACATTTGAGTTATACCCAGTTTTTGGCTATGATGAAAGAAACTTTCTATTGCTCCTTTTTTGGAGCAACTTCCTTGAAAATAACAATATAAAGCATAGCAACCATTGTTAATTTCCTATCATCTTGTTTTGAAATTCTGTATCATTTTTATTGTTTTTGTGTTGTCTTTGTTGTTATTTTGTTATTACTTTTTCTTTTAAAATAAAGAAACTATTGTAGGCCTTGCGCCCAGGCAGCGAGTTCTCCGGGAGCTGCAGCGCTCCTGGGTCCGAGTGTGGGCCGGACTCATACCACCGCGATTCCCAGCCGAAAAGC
>NW_004955425.1:19972361-19977680 GCF_000276665.1 Chinchilla lanigera | reverse complement strand
AAAAAAAAATAAAAAGAAACTATTGTAAAGAATCATGTATAAGTTTTCATGTACATGAAACTTTTAAGTTTTTATGTTTTTATAAGATATGTGATTTGGAAGTGTTTCTGCTAGTCTATGGTTTGTCTATTCATTTTCATAACCGTGTGTTTTGAAGAGCACATGTTTTATTTTTGATAAAGTCCAATCTACAGAAGTTTTAATTTTAGTGAAGTCAGGAGTGTGGTGTCTGGGTCCTATGGGAGTGTGTGGTTACCTTTACAAGAAGTGGCTGAACTCTTCCAAAGTGGCTGTACTCTTTTGCTTCCCAGTGGCAATGAATAAGAATTTCAATTACTCTGTATCCTCACAGGCAATTTGTAGACAGTAGTAAGAGTTAAAAAATGTTTTTAAACTTAACTACTCCTACAGGAATTTAGTGATGTATCTTACTGTGGTTTGAATTTGTGTCTACCTGGTGTTAAGCATCCTTTTGTGTGCTTATTTGCTATTCCTAGATTTGTATGTGTGTGTGGTATGCCTGTTTATGTTTTCACAGTTCTGGAGGCTGGATGACCTAGTTCAAGGTGCCAGAGTCCTGTTTGTTCCAAGGCGTCTGTCTTTGGCTTGCAGGTGGTTGTTGTCCACCAGCATCCTCAGGTGGTCTTTTCTTTGTGCACTCTCAGTGCTTCTTTGTGTGTCTAAACGTCTTTCTCTTCTAGGAAACCAATCAGATTGGAATGGGGCCTCCTTTTAACTTAACTACTTCTTTAAATACTGATCTCCAAATAAACTTACATTTTGAGATACTGGAGGTTAAAGCTTCAATTTATGAATTTTGGGGAACACAATTCAGCTCATTAGAAAGAGAAATTGTTTTGTATTGAATTTAGAGTTTGTTGAGCAGTCTAGATGAGTTCTTTCTCAGATTTGTAATTTTCAAATATGTCCTCAGTATTTTTGTGTTTTCATTTACTCAACAGTGTGTTTGGAAGAGCAGAAATCTTAGTTTTTATGAAGTTTAAGTCTATCAGTTTCTCTTTTATGGATTATTCTTTGGGTGTCACATATAAGAAGTTACTGACTAAAAGCTAATGAGATTTTCTCATGTTTTCATCTAAGTGTTTAACTTGAGAAACTTCTAGAAGAAAACATATGATTTGTATTTATTGACCTTTAATAATATGAAAACCTTTAGCTTTAGGATCCATTTTGAATTTTTTTTGGTATATAATGTTGAGATCATTTTCTTGATATGTAGATACATAATTGCTCTAGCAGTATTTGTTCAAAAAGCATTGTTTTTACAATGAGAAAAAGCTTTGAGAAAAAGCTAATTGGTCATACATATGTTGTGTTTGAAAAATAGATCTTTCTGTTGCACTCATCTGTGTGTTTGGTCTCTGCCAAAACCACATTCTTTTGGTTGTTATAGCTTCCTAGCACAGCCACACCTAGCTCAGTGATGGGAATATGGTGTGCAGAGAAACATGTCGTGAGGTGGTTTTGCTGGAGTAGCATTGTATAATGCACCGCTCTGAGCCTCCATGAGATCGGTCAGTCATGTGACATGTTTTCTGATGCCGTCAGGAGATTGGGTAAGCACGAGGTCCAGAAGGTTGCTGCGAGGTAGCAAGGCATACCGTTATGCAATAAACTTGTTGTTTTTAATAAGTAGAAGGTTCATACTCTAAATAATGGTGCGAAGTACTGTAGATAGAATATACCCACAAACCAGTAACAGAGTTGCTTATTATTATTAAGTGTTATGTATTATAATTTTGTGTGTTCTATTTTTATGTGACTTGGTGAGCAGTAGTTTCGCTTATGCCACCATTACCACAAGTGTATGTGTTCTATGATGTTATAGCAGCTAAGGCCTATCCTTAGGTGATAGGAATTTTCAGCTTCAGTATAATTATGTAGGACCATCTGCATTTTTGCAGTTTATCACTGACCAAAACATTATTATGTCGCTCAGGACTTGGCATTTTCAAGAGTTATTTTGACTTTTTTGTTTGTCCATTAAAATTTAAAATGATGTTCTTGACATCTACAAAGTATAATGCTGGGATTTTAAATGTGGTTATGTTGACTCTATAGATTATTTGGGGAATTGACATTTTAACGACATTCAGTATTCCCTCCAATCCATTAATGTAGCATATCACTACCTTTTTTAGATTTATGCTTTTTTTATCTTTTTCTTTTAATGTTCAGCGTGTAGATCTCACATGTATTTTATAAGATATACTTAAGTTTTGGAGGGGGAACTATAATTGTTTAAAATGAGCTTATTCTTCATTGACAATGTAGAGAAACACAATGAAACACAATTGATTTGTATATATGTTGGCTTTGCTAAACCCACTAAAATTCCTAGGCAGGAATTTTATCCCTGATATAGTAAAGCAAAATTTGTAATTTCAAAGATTTTCTCTCTCTCTGCTTCTCATTAAGTTGGAGGAAGAATTGTTTGCCTGCTCGTGCTGCTATAGACTGGGTAGTTCATCAGGAAACATTTATTCTCTCTTGGTTCTGGAGGCTGGAGGCTTACAATCAAAATGCCAGCAGGGTATTTGGTGAGACCTTCCTCTGTCTTCAGACCTTCTTATTCTATCCTCACATACCTTGTCTCTGCACAGCTGCGCAGAGAGGGCAAGCTCTGATGTTGTTTCCTCTTCTCACAAGAACATCAACCCTGTTGGATTAAGGCCCCACCCTGTGACTTCACCTAACCTTCATTACCTCCTTACGGCTCTGTCTCCAAGAGCAGCCACACTAGGGGTTGTGGGCTTTAATATATGAATTTCAGGGTACTCAGCGCAGCCCATAACAAAGGGGTAGATTTTCAAATTAGCAGTGTAACCTAATGAGCTTCTTAGATTATCTAAAGGGTATCCTAGTCTTGAACAGAGAGCGAGAACTACTTGTTCCGGTCAATAAAGTACTGTCATAGGCAGAATATGGATATCAAATGTCAAGTATTAGGCAGTTCAGTTTCATATTCTGTGTTATACTGTATCTCTTTCTAGTATCACTAATTTTCAATAAAAACCTGTTACAATTTTTTTGTTTTGTTTTGTTTTTTGAGACAGGTCTTGCTATGTAGTTCAGGGTGGCCTTGACCTCACTCACTTATGTAGTCCAGATTGACTTTGGACTTGTAGCAATCCTCCTGCCTCAGGCTCCTGAGTGCTGAGATTATAGGTGTGTGCCACCATGCCTGGCTGTTACAAACTTTTGCTAGTGGGGTGTGGAGAATAATGAAAATGGAGTGGTGGCCACATAGAGGGTGAGTGTGCATGAAAAGGAAAGCATGTATGCAAAGTGAAACTACAAACAGGAACTGAGACTTCTGTGAGAGATGTCTAGTGTTTTGTTCTTGAGAAAGTTCTTGAGGATCTTTGAAAATCCTGGAAGGCTTGTGTGGTGAGGGTTTGAATCACTGTCTCTGGTTGTTAGAAGAAAGGTGACTCCAGATAACTTACACATTTAGGCTTATCTAGATTGTAGTAGCTAATCACTTTATCATATGATAATATTGCCACTGTATTTATTGTTGATTTGTTTTGTCATGCTTTCAGTCTTTATTTAGTTTATTAAACTCAGTTACAGGGGTATAATGTTGGAAGATAGTATCCAAGTCTTACAAGACACTCTAGCTCTATTACAGGTATACAGTGTTGGAAAATAGTATTCAGTGCTTACAAGACACTCACATGAGCAATGATTTCAGTAAACTGTCAAAAGTATTTTTTATTTATAGGTACAGAGGCAAGACAAAGGAAAGGAGGAAGGGTTGTGAGGATCTGCAGAGGTTATCTCTTGAATTACATTTTGAAGTTGGGTAGGACAGACCTATAAAGAGAAGAACATAAATCTATAGTGATTAATATATGTGGCAAAACAGAGCAACGATACGCAAGGTCAAGTCCAGGAACTACAAGTAGTTTAGTATGGCGCTGTAGGCTGTTGTAAAGGAAACCTCCCTCACACATGTGTGAGCTCTTTTATGAGTCCCTTTTCACACATCTATTCCAGTGCTTAGCAACTAGTATGTGACTAACTTATTATTGAATTGAATTATGTGGTGATTTGGGAAAGATGTTTTTTTGTGAAGATACAATTTTTAGTAGACTTAAATTGAGAAGGGTCAAATTTTGCTACTGTGTCTTGACAAAGAGTTTGTAAGAGATAAACAGCAATGATTTTCATTATTCACTTGCATATCTGACAGTTGATTATCACTTTATACTTGGAGCAAACATTTTCTTTCTCTTTGCAGAAAGAGCCTGCCTAGAATATTTTGGCCAACAAATGTATATTTATTTCTCCTCACAGAGAGAAAAGCATATAAAATTAAAGCTGAGATTTACGTTGTCTCATCTTTCTTTGGTTAGTGAAAATGTATGTGCAAAACCATTCACTCTTCTTTTTTATTTGAAAGAGAAAAAATAACAAAATAACAACAACAAAGACAAAAGCAAAATAGCACAAAAACAATAAAAATGATACAGGCTTTCAAAACAAAGAAGAGAGGAATTAGCAACGGTTGTTATATTCCAATCTTCCGAGAGGAATGAAAGGCTTTGCTTGTGCAATGGTTTTTAAAGAGGGGTAAATTTTGTATTACAAACATATAGATAAAAATAAATAAGAAAAAAATTTAAATGACAAAAAATAAAGTAAATATAGAGAGAAAGCAGAGGAAATGTCATCCTCCAGGAGCCATCAGACAGTTCTGGTTGTCACCCTGTGCTAAGGAAAGAAGGGCGTGGTACTGGTGTCGTGTGGGGAGAGCGCTGAGAACATCCTGTGAGAGAGAGGACAGCACCCAAAACAGGGAAATATTTTTGTTTACAAAAAGGCTTTTCTGGCCCCCAAAGAAATACTGTGTCAACACAGTAGATGTTTGATTTGGTCTATTACTAATGTACTGACTACACGGTACCAGTGCTTAGCTCCAGAAAGAATCCGATGGTAGTGCTGGTTTGGTCATAGATATAATTTAATTGTGTGTGTGTGTGTGTGTGTGTGTGTGTGTGTGTGTGTGTGACAGAGAGACAGAGAGATAGGTGACACAAACTCTAGTCTGTTGGATAAGGAAATAAGATAATCTGCATGTCTAGATGAAAAGCTCCAACTGATCTATCAGGTATATACCTACCTTGTACTTAAAAAATCAACTCAGCTATGTATTTACCCCAGAGACTGGGTTTATTTGAGAAGCTGTTTACAAGATTTCTTCTTCTTCTTCTTCTTCTTCTTCTTCTTCTTCTTCTTCTTCTTCTTCTTCTTCTTCTTCTTCTTCTTCTTCTTCTTCTTCTTCTTCTTCTT
>NW_004955425.1:19969852-19972231 GCF_000276665.1 Chinchilla lanigera | reverse complement strand
TCTCCTTCTCCTTCTCCTTCTTCTTCTTCTTCTTCTTCTTCTTCTTCTTCTTCTTCTTCTTCTTCTTCTTCTTCTTCTTCTTCTTCTTCTTCTTCTTCTTTTTTGTCTTTTTGAGACAGATTCTCACTATGCAGTTCACACTGGCTTTGAGCTCACTTGGTAGCCCAGGCTGGTCTTGAACTCGTAATGATCCTCCTGCCTCAGCCTCCCGAGTGCTGGGATTACAGGTGTGTACCACCACACCTGGCTACCAAAACTTCTTAAATATGTGTATGTTAGAGGTGAGTGGAGCAGCTTCAAAGAGGATTAAACTTGAGGGGCTAATGTCAACATTAAGGGTAACGTGTCTTTCATGAGAGATCCTTGAATTTCTGTTGCATTTTCTTTTACGTGTTTTGAAGGGTACTAGGACTTAGGAAAGCATGAAAATCAGAATGAGCAGCACTGTACATCTCTTTGTTGTTTTAACAATATTCATTCTCATGCAGTTTCTATTTATTTATTTATTTAAAAGAGAATAAAAAAGAACAATAGCAATCATGCAGTTTTTAAAATGTAGAGTTTTTTTTTTTAAAAGGTTTAGGTAACCAGAAAAAGTTTCCTTTTAAATTTTTTTCTTTTAGTGTTTCCAGCTCACAGATATTCAGCAAATTAGCACTGGTTGCAGGTATACTTGTCTGACCTTTCTTTCTTTCCTAGCTACTTCTTAGCACTACCTAGAAGATAAACACCTCTACTTCAAGTCAGTGCACTTACAATTTTGTACACAAAACCAAATTTTCATCAAAGCAAATGAAAAAGATAAAAGAAATGGGTTATGTTGGTTAAGCTATCACTTACTGGTCCTCACTTTAGCGGCAGGTTCGCTGTAGACATTGGCAGCTTTCTTCTACCTGGTGATTCAGTGATCAGAGAGAGATCAGCTTATTCTGTCCTGTGGTCTTTCTGTCATTCGCCTCTAACCAGTAAAAGTAGAAAGAGAAAAATTCCTAACCTCTGCTTAAGAGCCTCTGCAGGAAATAACATATATCAATTCTATTGCATTCTTTCGACTGGATCTAGATGCAAGGGGGTCTGAGCTGCCTTCCAGCCACAACTCTGCACTGTGCAGAGGGACAGCATGCCACACAAAACTTATTCACTTAGACTTGTAGCCTGTTCCTTTGGCTGAATATACAGGGTCACATGTCTATAATGGTGGTATGTTTAACAGAACTTTAATTTTTAAAATTATATTTCCTACTTTAGCAAAAGTTGAGATTTGATAGCTGTAACATTTACAGAGTATACAATTTTTACATATATTAACTCATTAGATTCCCAAAATATTTTAGTGAAGTAGGTACAAATAGTATCTAGTTTTATAACAGAGTATGGCCCAGAAAGGTTAAGAAACCTACATGGTCAAGCATGGTACTATCCACACAGTCAATCAGAGAGCCCATGTTTTAAAAACAGATGTTTTATAAAATGTTGGATTAAAAGTTTTTGGATGAAAGTAGCTTTTAAGTAAGTGGGAATCAGGTTATTATTTTCTGTGTTGGGCCATGTACAATGGTGGGTCAGGAATAGATAAAGAAACTTACAAAAGAAGTATTTGAGTGTTCCAAAAGACTAATAACAAATTTTAAAAGCAGGGAAAGTTGTGAGTAACTAAGATTACTCAAACTTGAACAAGGCTGATGTCGTATCTCATCTCTAGTGCAGTTTTCTGGTACAGGACGAAGATGAAAAGTACCACTGGTTAGCTCACTGACAGCTGTGCAGGTAAACATTTGTCTAGGCATGGTCAGAAGCATTCCTTTAGTGATGAAAGTAGTTTTCCTTGCTGACATTTTTAAGAGTGAAACTTTCTTATGAGATTTGGTGTCACTGCTATTGTTCAGTTTTTTTGTTTTCTTATTTGTTCCCTTATCATTCCACATTGAAATTTAGGGAACACCCATGGACTATTATCTTTAACTTTTGATAAAAGAGCTAATGGGAAAGTGGTACAAATCCAGGAAGACAAGAAACAATTTTATATGAGTGGATTGGCTACCAACAGACAATATTACATTTTCAAATACTGGTTTGCATTTCAAAGTTTGTGATATTCCTCTACTTTCATTTTCCCTAAGCTCATTTTGTCCTCCTTTGCAGATAAACAAACATATTTTACTCTTGCCATCTTCTTTGGCTGAGTTTACATATAAATGTACTGCCAACTTTAAAATTCCTCTGAGAGAGAAAAATATATCCTATATTTTGGCTCTGCATATCTGATGATCTTAAAAGCCATTCCAGGGGCTGGGGATTTAGCTCAGTGGCAAAAGCGCCTGCCTGGCAAGTGTAAGGTCATGAGTTCAGTTCCCGGTACCGGAGAAAAACCAAAAAAAA
>NW_004955425.1:19964940-19969752 GCF_000276665.1 Chinchilla lanigera | reverse complement strand
GTAAGGTCATGAGTTCAGTTCCCGGTACCGGAGAAAAAAAAAAAAAAAAAAAAAAAAAAAAAAAAAAGCCATTCCAACAGCAAAACTTTTCCATGATGGGACAGCTGCCATTATGAGAAGAAGACAATTAATTATACAATAATATTCATATGTCACCATTATATTTGGTTATTTGAGTATATAAAGCTCTTTCAGGGTTAATATAATAAAAAATGTGCAGTTTTCCAACTCAGTTTCATTATTTAGTGGCACAACTTTGAGGCTATTTAGATTGCTTATATTTTTAAAAAAGGAGTCTGGGCATTCTTCCCCATGAGATACCATTAATGAGGCATCACATGTAATTAGGAAGAATGGCATTGCATAGAAGAGACAATGTGTTTTGGCAGAAACAAATTGTATGGCGTATTATTGTGCCTTTAAATTCAAGGAATAGTTGACAATTATGTGCAATTAGCCTCAAAATAAGTCTTGATTCTTCTTTGGAAGTACGTACAGAATCTTGGTTGCAAATTAAAATGATAACGTGAAAAGTAATCTGATAAGTAGACAACAAGCCCACAGAAATTCTATGGATATAAAAACATAGGTGTGCCACTGAGGATTGGATAAAAAAATTGTGGTACTTTTATATAATGGAATATCACTCAGCTATAAAGAAAGATAAACTCGAGGCTTTTATAGGTAAATGGATGCAACTAGAGACCATATGTATAAGTGAAATAAATCAGACCTGCATGTGTAAGCATCGTATTGTCTCACTAGTGTAAGACCTGAATGAGTGAATAAAAGCTAGGAGGTATGCTAGACATTGTGAAATGAAAGGAAAATGCTCAAAAGTAAAGGGCAACTGGGGTGTGGGAAAAGAGAAGTGAAAGAAGGGGAAATTATGTATGTATGTATATACAGGATAGCTAACATGGTTGTACTACTGTCTTCTATTGCTCTACAGAAAGGAACAGTTAATGATTACTTGTTTGATCAATCTTGTCTCTATTTATTTCCTGAGAAACCACTTTGAAGATATCAATAAATAATACAACAACCATGGTTAATTTCCTACAACTTTGTCTGTAACTCTGTTTTGTTTGTATTGTTCTTATGTTATTTTATAAATGGAGGTCTGTCTGTTAATATGATTTCCTTCTTTTATTTTTTAAAATAAAAAAATACCTGTGAAAGTAATATACAAATTGAGACAAAGATATGACTTTGGAAAGGGAAAAAATGTTCTTAGTTGACAAGATAAACGTCAGTGTCTTTTGACGTAGAGAAAATAGCCAAAAGCTTGATTTGTCATGTGGTTATTATTAATTTCTCTCTGTGTGTGCACAGCACAGAGGCTGTTTTTCACCTCCAAATAAAAGGAACGTTCCACAGTCTTCTCTGTGTTTTATTTTCCTGTTTTTCTTGATAGGTAGTACTTCTTTCCCAGGGTACTAAGTTAACCTCCATGTGAGTTATAACCAAAGCTGGGGACAAGGGCATACGGTACTATCAAGGATAATTGTTTTATGGTGCATCTCTTCCTGAAGTCTATGGAGACTTTCTGAAATATGCTATTTGCTTAAAATCTCCATTATTCATTTGTTTTGGATTTTTTCACTTTAATAGTAGACATAAATTGATGTAACTGTAGGAAAATTGATTCTCCTTTCACTGTTTTTCTTTCTTTTCTCTTTCTATCTGTATTCTAGAGCACAAACTTTCTCACAGTGAAATACTTGGGAAGATAGCTTTGCAGCATCGTTTTGGTGCGTGAGAGCATCAGAGCTGACAATTTTAAGTAAGGCAATTTATGCTGAAAGTGGTTATGTTGTTAGGCTAGAGAATGGGAGTAATATAGCTACTTAAAGAATAAAATTCTATGTAAAAAAGGATCCTTTTCTGAACAGAATGCCACCCTTTTCAAGTATCAGAAGGTACTGTTTATAACGATGGTACATGAATAAAGTATTATTATTTAGAATGATGCAAAATGTCACTGAATCTTTCTCGCTCAAATCTAAATGCTTTCAAGGCACCTGACAGGAGCAACGGTAACTCTCAATTACCCACCTATGGTTATGAGAGACAGCAAAAACACAGGCAATTACATTCAAAAACATTAAGAATCATTTAGGCATTTATTACAGTTTCCTCCCCATCAAACTTGTTGTCTCTGAAGCTTCTAAGAAGGAATAACACTGAATGATCTGTCTTTTTTTTTGTTTTTATCTGTGTTTCTGATGGGGTTGATGTAAACAGAAGAAAAGAAGAGAAGAAAAAGAGAAGAGAAGAAAAAATCCACAGTTTTACACATCAAGGAAGGTCATTCCTTGGGGTTCTCTCGGAGACAAAATGTCTTTCTTTTTCTTCACAGGGTCATTTCAAAGCTGGTTTTATTAAAAGTTCCACAAATTGGCGACAGGTACTTACTGCAAAAAGGGGTACATAGATGTCTTCTTGTCCTTCAGCTTTAATAAACGATGCGTTCAATATATGTATAAAGGCTCCCAAAAGGTCTGCTGAGTTCTTCAGAATAGTCTGAGGCTTAGCCCCTACTCTCAAGAAACGTACAGTCTAACCATTTCTCCAGTACAAAAACAGCAGCTCCATGGGCAGTAGAAGCAATGCAAGCAATTACATTTATAAAGACAGATAATTGTTGTAGACCTGAGGGACCAAATAACTGTATTTTGGAGGTAAGAATTATGTTTTCTGGGCGTTAAAATATATGGAGAATTTAAACTGATGAAGATGGTGGAGGGAAAGACTATGATTATGGGGACAATGATTAGTGTATTGGTTACTTTTCTCTCATTGCTGAGACAAAATACCTGATGCCCAGGATTAAGGCAGGAAAGGTTTATTTAGCTTTATTTTTGTGGCAGTTTCAGTCGGTAGTCAGCTGGCTCCAAGGTAGGGTGGTGTGGTGAGGGGCAACAGTTCATGGCGATGGAAGTCAGTAAAAGCAACAAGAGAAAAACGGGGAGGGCAAGTCTCTTTTCCTCTCTTCTATTGTATGCAGGCACCCACTCTTGGTGGGTGAGTATCTGAAAAGCAGGAATGAGTTATGTGATGATTTCTGTGGAAGAAATAAGAAGTATAAAATGAGAAAATCAGTTGGAGTCAGATTATAGATTGTTGCAAGTGTAAGGATAGTTTTCATGCTTTGCTACAGGTAATAGAAAGTACTTGAAGGGTTTGAGCAGGAAATAAACACATATCAGAATATTTTACCTGTAGCAGGTTTATCTGATAGTGACATGGAGGGCGAATGAAGGCGGAGGGGTTCAGGAGGTTGCTTCAGGTGTACATTTGTGTGGTTATAGGAGAATAAGTGAGGCAAAAGAAGGGGTAGAAGGAAGTTAGAGGCAGTGTAGGATTAGGGAAGGCCTCTTATTAGAGATGTTCTACACCTTGACTAAGTCTTAAATTATAAGTCACAAAATTTGGGCCCTTAGCAACATTTATAAGTCACATACATTTTTGTATCTATGCAATCTTCAACTTGTGGGCCAAGTTCAAACTATTTTTGTTTTACAAATAAAGCTCTTTTAGAACACAGCCATGCTTTTAAAAAAATGTACTGCCCATGACTGCTTTTGTGATTCAATGCATATTTGAGCATATGGTCCACAGAGCCTAAAATATTTACTCTGTAGTGTTTTAGACAAAAGCATAGAGGACTTCCAGCAAGACGGCAGAGTGGTGAGCAGCAGAGAAAGCGCCTCTCCAAGATTTGGAGTCCAGACACTGAAATATAGCAATGTGAGGAAGAGAAGGAGGGAAGTCGGTCCCTGGGGCATAGGAAGGATCTGAAGCAAGAGCTGAAGCCCACAGGGAAAGCGAAGAGAGAGACTTCAATGAGAGATAGTAAACAGCGCTTTCTCTGTGAGCCCTGACTCATGGCATGGCAGGGGTGGCTGCAACCTGCAAGTACATGGTGAATACTGTGACCCCAGAAGCTTCTGTGGAGAAATGGACAAGTGGAACAGAGCAGTGGATGCAGCAGACTGCAGTGGCTGGTGCGTTATCTGGGTTCAATTGCCCAAGAGAGGCTAACTGAGCTCAGAACTCAGAACTGCTGTGGGCAGGCTCCATCAAGCAGCTGCCCATGTCAGGTTGAGGCTGCCAAGTTCAAGTTGGTAGCAGATCAAGGAGCTGAGTTCAAGCAGGCAGGAAGCCAAGTGCAAGGAGGCAGGAAGCCAAGTGCAAGCTGGCAGGAGGCACACAGAGTGTTGCAGGCTGAACAAATCAGGTCCCAGCTTCACAGTCAGAAACCAACCTGAATTTCAGTGAAACTAAAATTTAGGTATGGGTTTGCTGAGATAGTCAGCTACCTTGCCATAAAGTTACAGCTGGCTTGCTGGGATTAATCAACATGTATCTGGACCCTGCCCAGTTTGTCTACCACTGATTGCAGAGACATGCCTTGAAGTGGATATTTAAACATTTTTTTCTTGCTGCTTTGTTCTTCTTTGTTTTTTTTTATTGATTGTTTGTTCTTGTTTTTGTATAACTGTGGACATGATTTCTAGTTTTTTTGTCATTGTTCTGTTCTGCTCCTGTTTTATTTCTTCTTTCTCTTGTTCCCTCCTGTGTTCTTTACCAGTCTCCAAAGTTTTGTGCAGACTTCCTCAGTCCTCCAGCCATGCTTCCAATCTCCTCCTCCTTGTCTCCTCCTCTTCCTCCTCCTCTTCCTCCTCTTCTTCCTCCTCCTCCTTGTCCTCCTCCTCATCCTCGTCCTCCTCCTTCTCCTTCCTTCTTCTTCCTTCTTCTTCTTCTTCTTCTTCTTCTTCTTCTTCTTCTTCTTCTTCTTCTTCTTCT
>NW_004955425.1:19953354-19964506 GCF_000276665.1 Chinchilla lanigera | reverse complement strand
TTCTTCTTCTTCTTCTTCTTCTTCTTCTTCTTCTTCTTCTTCTTCTTCTTCTTCTTCTTCTTCTTCTTCTTCATTTTTCCTCTTAAACCCTTTTAAATTTTTGCTCCTGAGGGTAAAATTGCCATACTGAGGGCTCATTTACTGTATACAATTTTCTGCATTGGTTTGGATTTTGTTATATAACCACAAACTTAGTTCCTATGGTTAAAGGTGGTAAGTTAATAGTTACCTTGGTTTGTCATTTTCTAAGCTATGTTTGGTACTATTATTATTGCTGATTGTACTACTTTAGCCAAGGTTATGGAATTGTTCAAATCTGTTCTTCTTCCTGATATGCCAGGATTGCCTAAGGGTCATAAAAATATTATAGGTCAGGGACAAAGAACCAGATGCTAGGCCAAATAGGCAGCAACTTCTCATCCCCAACAAATTGAAGAGGTAGGACCTCCAACAGACTCAAAACCCAAAAGCTAACTGCACCTGGGAGACATCCCTAAGAAGTAGCCATTTCCTAAGCATTCTAAATACTAGAAATAAAGCTACTCACTATAAGAAATTTACAAGCATCAACCCAGGAATTAAACTAAAAAAAGAAAAAGAAAAGAAAATGTGAAGGAAGTAAAATGCAATCCCAGACTTTCAGCTCACCAAAGGCAAATGCAGAGGGCAATGAGGTGGAATAAGTCAAAAACCACCAACCCCACAGGAGTAACAAAGCAGATTAATGAGGCTTTAGAAAAAATCAAGTCAGAAATGGATTCTCGATTAGCTAGAGGGGTGGTGAACATAATGAAAAACTTGATTAGTGACTCCAGAACAGATACAGATAAAAAAGAGAGGACTTTAGGAAAATAATTGAAATCAAGAATGCTCAACATAAGAAAAAAATGGATTCCATGAAACAGATTCAAACAGATATCCAGGAGATTAAAAATTCCATTGAAAGTATATAAAGCAAAATGAGCGAATGTGAGGACAGGCAATCATATATAGAAGACAGCATTGTGGTTAGTGATCATGAAAAGAAAGATTTCTTAAAAATAGCAAGGAATCACAAAAAATCAACCCAACAGCTGCTAGATGATACAAGGAAGAATAATATAAAATTGATGTGATCAACAAAAAAACAGGAGATAGATCAAAAAACATAAAAAACCGGTTCACAGAAGTAATGCCAGAAAACTTCCCAAACATGGAACAAGAATTAGACATGCCATAAGTGAGGCATTTAGAACTCCAATTAGCCATGATCAAAAAAAATTTACAAGGCATATAATAGCTAAGATTCCAGAAAATAAGCACAACAACAGAATGTTAAAAACTGTTAGAGAAAAGAAACAAATCTATAGTAAAAAGGAAAGCCCATAAGAATCACAGCAGACTTGGCACAAACACTTAAGTAAAGGGAAGTTTGGAATGAAGTATTTCAGGCTCTAAAAGAAAACAACCTCCAACCCAGATTGATGTACCCCACAAAACTATCTCAAAATTGCTAGAGCAATAAGATATTTCCATGACAAAGAACACCTGAAGAAATTCATGACTATTAAACCAGCACTCCAAAATATTGTGAAGGTCATTCTAGAAAGAGATAACAAGGATTACACTCCATGAACCACAACAGAATGAATCCACCAGGCAAAACAAACAATTAAAGGGGGTGGGTGACAGGAGGGAAGCAGCAATAGGAAAATAATATGACAAGGAGCAGTCAATACATATTAGTTATAACCATTACTATGAATGTTCTCAATTCACCAATGAAAAGAAACAGGTGAGCAGAGTGGATCAAGAAGCAAGATCCAACAATATTCTGCATACTAGGAACATATTTAACAAAAAAAAAAACATAGACTGAAAGCCAAAGGATGGAAAGCAAAATTCCATGTGATAGGAGCCTGGAAAAAACCTGGAATATCTAGTGTATTTGCAAACAAAGAGGGCTTAAGCCAACGTGGATTAAGAGAGACAAAGAAGGTCACTATATCCTTGTAAAGAGAACAATCTAAAGGAAGAGATAACAATCATGAATATATATGCACTAAATAGCAGTGTACCCAACTATATAAAACAAATATGAATGGATACAAAAAATCAAATAAGCACTAAAACAATTGTGATAGGGGATCTTAATACCCCAGTGTCACAAATAGGCAGATCAACTAGACAGAAATTTAATAAAGAAATATCAGAATTGAACCAAATATTTGAATAAATGGACTTAGTAGATGTCTACAGAGTGTTCCACCCCACAACATCAGAATACACATTTGTTTCAGCTGCATATGGGACATTCGCCAATATAGAATGCATACTAGCTCATAAAACATGCTAAGTAAATGCAAAGTAATTGAAATTATCCCAGGCATATTATCACACCATAGTGCAATGAAATTAGAAGTCAATCACAAAAGAAAACAGAAATGTCATAAACATATGGAAATTAAATAACACCCTCATGAATAAGCAGTGGACCACAGATGAAATTAAAGAAGAATTTAGACAGTCTCTATAATTAAATGATAATGCCAGTACAATATACTGGAATTTATGGGATGCAGTGAAAGCAGCCTTATGAGGGAAATTTACAGTGGTGAATTCCCATAGCAGAAAACCAGAGTGAGTGCAAATAAACACCCTGATGTTGGACCTCAAGCTTCTAGCAAAAGAAGAACAAGTCAAGCCCAAAGCAAGTCTGAGGGAGGAAGTCATAAAGATCAGAGCAGAAATTAATGCAATGGAAACTAAGAAAACAATACAAAGAATCAATAATTTGAAGAGTTGATTCTTCAAAAGATTAAATAAAATTTACAAACTTAGGCAATGCTATCAAAAAAGAAAAGACTCAAATCCATGCAATTAGGAATGAAAAGGGTGAAATCACCACAGATTCTGCAGAAATCCAGAAGATTATCGATACCTACTTTGAGAATCTCTTTCCAGTAAGATGTAAAACAGAGAAGAAATGGACAAATTCATATATATAAATTATCAAAGCTGAATCAAAAAGATATAAAAATTCAAAATAAACCAATATCACTCAATGAAATTGAAGATGTAATTAAAAACCTACCAACAAGGAAAAGTCCAGACCCTGAAGGAATTCACTGCTGAATTCTACAAGAAATTTAGAGAAGACCTAATGCCACTAATTCTCAAACATTTTAATGAAATTGAAAGGGAAGCAATACTTCCAAAGTCATTCTTGGAAGCAAGCATTATCCTGTATCTAAACCAGAGAAGGAGCCAACCAAGAAAGAAAACTACAGGCCAATTTCCCTAATGAACATAGTTGTAAAAGTCCTCAATGAGATACTGGCAAACAGAATGCAGCAAATCATCCAGACGATTATACACCATGGCCACGTAGTATTCATCCCAGGGATGCAAGGGTGCTTCAACATATGCAAATCAATAAATGTATTGATATATGGTAACAGAGCCAAAGACAAAAATCACCTGATCATTACAATAGATGCAGAAAAAGCATTTTGACAAAGTTCAATACCAATTCATGATAAAAATCCTACAGAAAATTGGAATAGCAGGTCTTTATCTCAATCTGTAAAAGCCATCTCTGACAAATCAACAGCCAACATCATACTAAATGGACAAAAACTGAGTATTTTCACTCTAAATTAGGAATAAGGTAAGTATTTCTACTGTCACTGCTCTTATTCAATATAGTTCTTTTTTTTTTTTTTTGGTTTTTCTCCGGTACCAGGAACCGAACTCACGACCTTGCGCTTGCCAGGCAGGCGCTTTTGCCGCTGAGCTAAATCCCCAGCCCCTCAATATAGTTCTGATAACATTAGCCAGGGCAATTAGACAAGAGAAAGAGGTAAAAGCAATAAGGATAGGAAAGCCAGAATTCTTAATTATTATTTAAGATGACATGATACTCTACATAGAAGGCCCCGAAAATCTCAACAAAAGACTTCTAGATTTAATAACCAAATTCAGCAGCATAGCCAGATATGGGGTCAACACTCAAAAATCAATAAGATTTTACAATATACAAAAAAAACAAACTCACTCTACAAGAAATCAGGAATATAAGACCTTTCATAATGGTATCCAAAAAAAGAAATACCTAGGAATCAGTATAATGAAGGGAGCAACAGACCATTACATCAAAAACTACAGTACTCTGAAAAAGGAGATCAAGGAGAATATCAGAAAACAGAAAGACATCCCTTGTTCTTGGATAGACTGAACCAATGTAATGAAAATAGTCATACTTCCAAAACTGTTATACAGATTTAATGCAATCCCAATTAAAATTCCAATGGCATTTCTCTAATGTCACAGAATTAGAGATCATCCTAAAATTCATTTAGAACCAGAAGGGATCTAGAATAGCAAAAGCAATTCTGGGCAACAAAGGCAAAGCAGGAGGCATTCCAATCCCTGACTTGAAATTATACTACAAAACTAACATGATAAAGACCTATGGATCTATGGAACAGATTAGAAGATCCAGAAACAACTCCAAAGATATTCTGCTACCTCATCTTTGACAAAGGCACAAAACACATCCACTGGAAGAAAAAAAAAAAACCTGTTTAATAAATGGTGCTAGAAAAATTGGCTTTCCATATTCCAAAGATCAAAACTAGACCCATGCCTATTACCATGCACTAAACTAAAATTGAAATGGCTCAGAGATGTAAATATTAAAACAAATGTGATAAATCTGCTGGAAGATAGAATAGTAAAGCTCTTGAACACATTGGTGCAGGCAAGAAGTTTATGAACAAATCACCTGTTGCACAGGAACTATCACAAAGAATCAACACTTGGAATCTTGTCTTTTTAAAAAGCTTTTGCACAGCAAAATAAAGCATCAACAGACTGAAGAGAAAATCCACACAGTGGGGAAAAACTTTTTTTCCAGTTGTTCCTCAGGCAAAGGACTAATAGCTAGACTATATAAAGGATTAAAAAGTCAGGCTCCCCAAATTTAAAGGCCCAATCCAAAAATGGGCATTTGAAATGAATCACACTTCACAGATGAAGGAGTACAAATGGCTAATAAATATATGAAAAAATGTTCAACATCATTGGTCACTTGAGATTTGCAAATTAAAATAACCCTGAGATTCCATCTCACTCCAGAGAGAATGGCTATCATCAAGAAATCAAGCAACAAGAAATGCTCAGTGGGCTGTGGAAAAGAAGGCACCATTTCCCACTGCTGCTGGGAGTGTAGATTGGTACAACCACTGTGGAAATCAGTGTAGAGCTTCCTCATGAAACTAATAGCAGAGGTTCCATTTGACCTAGCTATTCTCCTTTTTAGTATCTTCTATAAAGAATTAAAATCATCATACCATAGCAGTATATGCACACCATGGTTATATCAGTACTTTGTAATAGTTAAATCTTGGAAATAGCCCAGATACCCATCAACTGATAAGTAGATAAAGAGGTTGTAGTTATTTTTAATACAATGGAGTATTACTCTACCATAAAGAAGGATAATCTTGAGACATTTCTAGGTAAATGGATGCACCTTGAGATCATAGTGTTAAGTGAAATATATTGGACACACATATTCAAATATTGTATGGCTTTTCTGCTGTGAGAAAATGAAAGTGTAAATAAGAGCCAAAATGTATAATAGATTTTGGGAAATTGAAAGAAAATGTCCAAATGAGAAGGGATATTATGGATGGGGAGGGGAGAAGGAAAGAAGAGATGAGAAAAAAATGTAGAAGAAAAAATTGAAACAAAGCTTTTGTAAATAAGGAGAGGAAGAGGGGTTGAGGGGAGGGGAATGGGAAAAAAATGAAGAATCAAGATACATATATATAAAATATATATGCCAGTACATATCCCCTATGGAGAATGTGATCACTATGTGTATCTAAAATGTACGAATAAAATAAAAATTAAAGTATAGCATATAGACCTCTGATCTGGAATTGTTAGGTAACTCAAGGTAAGTCAAGAAAGTAAACTTTATTTCTTATTGTAGGTGCTGGTCTATAGCACTCGGTTCCAGGAAAACTGGATCTTTTATATATTAGATTAAATTAAATACGTCTGTTGAAATGAATGTGTTGCTTTCTTCCCCAGGGACCATGAGTATAATCATGGATTTTTTTTGTCTGCCTTTGTATCCTTTAAGTTGAGTTAGGAAGCAATGTCCTTTTTCAGCTGATACTCTGATATGAGTTTGTGTGGTCAGTTTTCTTAGATTGCTTCCCAGGTTAGGGTCTACATTTAAAGCAAATGCAGTCAAGAGTAAATTTTTTTTTCTTTGATGAAAAGAATCATGGTAATATTCCTACGTAACTGAGTAAAGAATTGTGATAATGATAAAAACAAAAATTAAAGTTTACTAAGCACTGGTAATGTGTTGGATAGTGTTCTGCTTGTCTTCTCCTGTATTTGGTACTATAATACTTATAGAAATGCTACAGTGTAAAGTGTTGAATTATTGTCTTTTGATAGAAAATTAAACTGTGTTACTGATATTATATAACAAACCCTAAGCAACAACTAGTAATTGGCAGTGCTAGGATAGGAATACAATATCCTGTGTGGCTCAGCCCTCTAGGCACGGTCCCTCCCCTTGCCCATTGCTATACAGCTAGTTTCTAGCAGCCCTTCCTTTGCTATACAAACTTCATTCCGACCACAATAGCTTGGTCCGGGGTGTATACCAGAGTTGGATTCAAATAAATCAACCAGGCTCCTCTGGGATTTTGTATCAGAGTTTAGTGTTTCTGTTTCATCTTAGCCCTGCTTGAAGAGAGGATGTGTGCAAACTTGTGATGTCGTTTTCTTTCTGCTTTGTTTAACGTTGTGCCCTCATATATATGAAAAAATACAGTGTTCCTAATAATTAAGATAAAGGTGATAAAGAGCTTGGAAGTGTGTGCTACCTAACCGAGGCTATTAATTACCTGACTGCTGAGCAGTAATGATGACTTACAGCAACTTTTGATGAGGCAGAAGAGAAAGCACCTTTCAGTTAGAGTTTGGTGCAAAGAAACAAAAGTTACTCTGGGTATTTTCAGTTGTAATCCAGGGAACGGAGAGGATGATATGTTTATGATACCTGCTGGGATGCCTGGGTCATTGGAAGCCAGAGAACCTACTTCTGGTCTGTGAGTATCGTGACTCAGTTCCAAAGCCAGCATGTAGAGATCGGGAAGATGCTACTGTCACTTACAGCAGCTTTATTTCATACCCACGGAACATACCTGAAGTATAGTGAGGAGTTTGGCTGCTATAAATGTGACTCTTCAACCTTCTTCACCAGCCCTCAAACAGTGAGAAGATGGCCTTACCTCATTTACTGCCTTTTGACTTGAGAATGTATCTCATTGGCAGAACCTGTTTGCACATAGGCTATTCTTGGCTAGTAAATGGAGAGTGTAGTTCTAACTTTCTAGCTTCTGTGATTAAAGAGGTACACAGAGGAGGATAGAGTCCTGAAAGACCACATCCATTAGGAATAAACAGCAGTAGTCAAATAGCCTGGGTTTACTCGATAAAATCTCCAAATCTACAGCAGAGCTACTGTTAACCTCACTGTTGTTTGCTTTTGTTTCTTCTTTTTCTTTTAAAGAGAAAAAAATAAAACAAAATTGCAGAACAAGATAATAGGAGGGAAACAATGGTACATACATTGTGTATGATTATCTTTAAATTAGTCACTCAGAGTACAAGATATCGGCATTTAATTGTCTAAACAATATTAGCACAAACCTTTCTTTTCAATGAACTAAGAGAAATTAGTAGTATCATAGCTACTATATATATAATATATATATAATTTCTTTTTTGCTTTTCCCTTCCTTCTTTTTTCCATTTCCCCATCCCAGTTTCTCTTTCCTTTTGAAGCTTCTTCCCATTTTACAGTATCTACTGTACATTTTGGATCTTATTTACTCTTTCAGCTTCTCACACTAGGAAGACAATATGATGTTTATTTTTTTTTTCTTTTCTCTTTTAAAAAATAAAAGAACAAAAACATATTAGCAGACACACATACATTTACCAAATAACACAAGAGCAATACAAGCAATACTGACATTCAGACAAAGTGATAGGAAATTAACAATGGTTGTTGTATTACATATTGATTTCTTCAAAATGGTTACTCAAGAAAGCAAATATAGACATGCAAGATTGATCAAATAATTAATCATTAACTGTTCCTTTAAGTAAAGCAATAGAAGTCAGTAGTAAAACTATGTTAGCTATCATATATATATATATATGTATATAAACATAATTTTCCCCTTCTTTCTTTTCTCTTTTCCCTCATCCCAGTTGTTCTTTACTTTTGAGCACTTTCCTTTCGTTTCACAGTGTCCATCATATCTCCCAATCTTATTCACTCTTCCAGGTTCCCACAACAGTGAGACAATATGCTGTCTCAATATGATGTTTATACATGTGCATCTGGTTTATTTCACTTATGAGTATGGTCTATAGTTGCATTCATTTACCTATAAAAGTCTTCAGTCTATCCTTCTTTATGGCTGAGTAGTACTCTATTCTATAAAAAGATCACATCTTTTTATCCATTCCTCAGTTGATTGGCATTTGGATTGTTTCTGAGACCTAGCTATTACAAATTGTGGGGCTATAAACATGGGTGCACATATATTGCTGTGGTATGATGTCTTTAATTCTTCTGGGAAAGTACCCAGAAGGGGAGTAGCTGGGTTAAATGGGACTTCCAATCCTAGTTTTCTGAGGAATCTCCATGCTGATTTCCACAGTGGTTGCACCAGTCCACACTCTCACCAACAGTGGAGAAGGGTTCCTTTTTCCCCACAGCCCCTCCAGCATTTGTTATTGGTTGATTTTTTGATAACAGCCATTCTTTCTAGGGTGACATGGAAATAGTGTTGTTTTAATTTGCATCTTTCAAATGACCAGTGATGTTGAACCTTTTTTCATATATTTATTTGCTGTTTGTATTTCTTCATCTGAGAAGTGTGTATTCATTTCAGATTCCCAGTTTTGGATTTGATTTTTGAATTTGGGGGGGTCTGATTTTTCTGAGTTCTTTATAGTTCTCAATAGTGATCCTTTGTCTGAGAAAACAACTTTTCCCACACTGTGGGTTGTCCCTGCACTCTATTTTTGTTCATTTCTCTTGCTGGGCAAAAGCTTTTTAATAAGATGAGATCCCTGTTGATTTTTTGTGATAGTTCCTGTGCAATTGAGCTTTATTCATAAAGACCTTGCCTTTACCACTGTCTTCAAGAGTTATACCTATTCTATCTTTCAGGAGATTTAATGTCTTTAGTTTAATATTTGTATCTTTGATCCTTTTCAAATTTAGTTTAGTGTATGGTGAAAGATACAGGTCCAATTTTAATCTTTTGCATGTGCAGAACCACTTTTTCCAGCACCATTTATTAAAGAGGCTATCTTTCTTCCAGTGAATGTGTTTGGCACCTTTGTCAAAGATAAGGTGATTGAGTGTGACTGGAGTTGTTTGTGCATCTTCTAATCTGTTCCATTGATCTTTGGGTCTGTTTTATTGCCTGTACCATGCTGTTTTTATCACATTAGCTTCATCGTATAATCTCAAGTCAGAGTGTGGGCTGCCCCCTGCCTTGACTTTGTTACCCAGAATTGCCTTTGCTATTCTAGGTCTCTTCTAGCTCCAAATGAATTTTAGAATTGTGTTCTCTAATTTTGTGAGATATGCTATTGGAATTTTGATAAGAATTGCATTAAATCTGTATAATAGTTTTGGAAGTATGGCCATTTTTACTGTATTGTTTCTGTGTATTCAAGAACAAGTGATAGCTTTCCATTTTCTGATATTCGCTTCAATCTCCTTTTTCAGAGTAATGTAGTTTTCAATGTAAAGGTCTTTTACAGCCTTCATTATATTAATTCCTAGGCATTTCAATTTTTTGGATGTTACTGTGAAAGATGTTGTTTATGTAATTTCTTCTCAGTGAGTTTGCCGTTCCTGTACAGGAATGCTATTGATTTTTGAGTGTTGACTTTGTATCCAGCTAATGTACTGAATTTGCTTATTAAATCGAACAGTTTTTAAATGAAGTTTTTGGGATCTTCTTTGTAGAGTATCATGTCATCTGCAAATAGTGATAATTTAACTTCTTCCTTTCCTATTGTTATTCCTTTTATTTGTTTCTCTGGACTAATTACTCTGGCTAAATTTTCTAGAACTGTATTGAATAAGAGTGGAGACAGTGGACATCCTTGTCTTGTTCCTGTTTGAGAGGGAAAATTTTCAGATTTTGTCCATTTATTTTATTTTTTATTTTAAAGATAATAATAATAATAATAATAATAATAATAATAATAATAACAACAATAATATGAACAATAGCAGAATACCTGCAACTTAGACAAAAGCAAAACAAAGCAAAAACAGTAAAAATGATACAGGGTTTCAGAACAAAATGATAGGAATTAACAGTGGTTTTTAGATTACATATTGTTATCTTCAACAAAGTTGCTCAGATTACAGATGTAAGAATGCAAGATTGTTCAAACCATTAAAGAGAATAAAAAATTATTATATAAAACCTTAGAGATAATACAGAGTTTCATTAGACAAGATGGTAGGAATTCATGAATGGTTCTTCTATTGTATATTGTCTTCAAATTAGTTGTTCAGATTACTATATATAAGCATGCAAAATTGATCAAAAAGAAAAAAAATAGGCATTAACTGCTCCTTTCAATAAACCATTAGACTTTAGCAGTACAATTATCCCAGATATCCTTATATATATATATGTACACACACACACAACACTAATATATATATATTTATATATATGTGTGTATATATATATATATATATTTCCACCTTCCTTTTCCCTTTCTTTCTTTTTCTCTTTTCCTTCATCCCAGTTGTTTCTTCCTTTGAGCAATTTCTTTCCCTTTCATAATATCTGTTGTATGTTTTGGGTTTTATTTACTCTTTCAGTTTCTTACACTAGGGAGACAATATGATGTTTAAACATGTGGGTCCAATTTGTTTCACTTATGAGTATGGTCTCTAGTTGCACCCATTTACCTATAAAAGCCTCAAGGGTATCTTTTTTATAGCTGAGAAATACTCTATTGTATAAAAATACCACATCTTTTTTATTCATTCCTCAGTTGATGGGCATTTGGGTTGTTTCCAAGATTT
>NW_004955425.1:19951014-19952994 GCF_000276665.1 Chinchilla lanigera | reverse complement strand
GGATTAGGTCTTTGAATTTTGGGAGCCTGATTATTTTAAATTCTTTTTATGTTCTAGATAAGAAATTCTTTGTCTGAGGCATAGTTGGCTAAAATTTTTTCCCAATTCGTGGGTTTTCTTTTTACTCTATTGGTGATTTCTTTTGATGTGCAAAACCTTTTCAATAAGATGAGATCTTTGAAGTATTTCCCACGCAGGTTGGTTTTCGTTCATGAACTCTCTGCCTACCCTATGTCTTCAAGATTTCTACTTACTTTCTTTCTAGTACATTTAGTGTTTCTGTTTTAGCATTTAGATCTTTGATCCATTTTGACTTTAGTTTAATGCATGGTGATAGACATGGGTTTACTTTTAGTCTTTGGCATGTGGAAAGCCAGTTTTTCCATCACTATTTATTAAAAAGACTATCTTTTGAACGTGTTTGGCCCCTTTGTCAAAGACATGATGGCTGAATGTGTTTGTAGTTGTGTCTGCATCTTCTAATCTGTTCCACTGATCTTGAGGTCTGTTTTTTTTGTCAACACCATGCTGATTTTATCAAGGTATATTTGTATTATAATTTCAAGTCAGGAATTGTGATGCCTCCGGCCTTTCCTTTATGCCCAGGATTACTTTTGCTATTTTAGGTACCTTCTGATTCCAGATAAATTTTAGGAATCTTTCCTCTAGATTTTGTCTATTTTGTATGATGTTGGCTATTGTTTTATAATAGATGGCTTTTATCAGATTGAGATAAACATTATCTAGTCCAATTTTGGGTAGATTTTTTAAAAATCATGAATGGGTGGTGGACTTTGTCAAAAGGTTTTTCTGCATCTCTAGAGATGATCATATGATTTTTCTCCTTGGCTCTGTTAATATGGTGTATTACATTTATAGATTTACATATGTTGAGCTTTCTCTGATTCCTGGGATGAATCCCACTTGGTCATGGTATATAATCTTCTTGATGATTTGTTGCATTCCCTTTGCCAGTATCTTATGGAGGATTTTTGCATCTATCCTCATGAGGGAGATGGACCTGCTTTGGCTCCTTTAGGGCTGCGATTCCTTCAACCTAAACTGAATATGAGTTTTCCTTGATTTTCCTGGAAGTTATAAAACCATTGCACATTGTTCTGGGAAAGCTGTGCTTGAAAATGGGATAATTTCTTTCCTGGAGACTGGTCAATGTCTTCCCAGATTTCTTTTGAAAAACTCATGTTTCTTATGTGAGAAAATAGATTTAACCAGTACTTATCTTTCTAGAACTGCCTTCTCCTAAGTCTTCATGTTGCTTTTCTTGCTGGTTGTTTAATTTAGTGTGTATGATATTTTAAAACAGAAGACCTAACTACAGGAATATTTTATTAGTGACATATGGCCTGAAGGTTTATTAATTCCTTAAAATATTTTAATTTTTATCTATTTTAAAAATAAAAGAAGGAAAACATTAACAAACAGACAACCATTTACAAAATAGCAAAAGAACAATACAAACAATACAGAGTTACAAACAAAATGGTACAAAATTAACAATGCTTGTTATATTACATATTGATATCTTCAAAGTTGTTTCTCAGGAAAGCAAATAGAGACATGCAATATTGATCAATCAAGGAAACATTAACTGTTTCTTTCAGCAAAGAAATAGAAGACAGTAGTTCAACTATGTTAACTATCCTGTATATACACACATAAAAAATTTCTCCTTTCCCTTCTCTTTTCCCACATCCCAGTTGCCCTTTACTCTTGAGCATTTTCCTTTCATTTCACAATGTCTATCATCCCTTCTAATTTTTATTCACTCTTTTGAGATTTTACACTACTGAGACAATGTGGTGCTTGCACAAGCAGGTCTGATTTATTTCACTTATGAGTATGGTCTCTAGTTGTGACCATTTGCCTATAAAAGCCTCGAGTTTATCTTTCTTTACAGCTGAGTAATATTCCATTATATAAAAGTACCACAATTTTTTAATCCAATCCTCAGTGGATGGA
>NW_004955425.1:19914859-19949704 GCF_000276665.1 Chinchilla lanigera | reverse complement strand
ATAGTGATAGTTTTACTTCTTCCTTTCCTATTCTTATTCATTTTATTTGTCTCTCTTGTCTAATTGCTCTAGCTGATGGTTCCAGAACTATATTGAACAAGAGTGGTAACAGCAGACATCCTTGTCTTGTTCCTGATTTTAAAGTAAAAGCTTTCAGTTTTTGTCCATTTAGAATGATGTTGACTGTTGAATTGTCATAGATGGCTTTGATTAGGTTGAGGTAAAGATCATCTATTCCTATTTTCTGTAGAGTTTTTATCATAAATGCATGTTGGACCTTGTTCAAAGCTTTTTCTGCATCTATTGAGATGATCATGTGGTTTTTGTCTTTGGCTCTATTGATATGGTGTAGAACATTTATAGACTTGTGAGTATTGAACCAATCTTGCATTCCTGGAATGAATCTGACTTGGTCGTGATGTATGATTTTCTTGATGATTTAATTTACTAGTATTTTATTGAGTATCTTTGCATCTATATTCATTAGGGAGATTGATCTGTAGTTCTCTCCCTTGGTTGGGTCTTTCTCTTGTTTTGGTATTAGTATGATACTTGCCTCCAGAAATGAGTTAGGGAGAATTGCTTCCTTTTCAATTTCATTGAATAGTTTGAGGAATATTGGTATTAAATCTTCTCTGAATTTCTTGTAAAATTCTATTGTGAATCCATCAGGGCATAGGCTTTTCTTTGTTGGTAGGTTTTTAATCATGGTTTCAATCACATTAATTGATATTGGGCTGTTCAGGATTTTTATATCTTCTTGATGTCAACCTTGGTAATTTGTACATATCTAGGAATCTGTTTATTTCTTCTGAGTTTTCTATCGTATGGGAGTAAAGATTTTCAAAGTAGGTATTAATGATCTTCTGAATTTCTGTAGTAATTTCATCCTTTTCATTCCTTATTGCATGAATTTGAGTTCTTTCTTTCCTTTTTTTTATAAGGTTGGTTAAGGGTTTATCAATTTTGTTTATTTTTCCAAAGAACCAACTCTTTGATTCATTTATTTTTGGGGTTTTTCTTCATCTCAATTGCATTAATTCCTGTCAGATCTTTATAATCTCCTCCCTTCTTTGGGCTTTGGGCTTGACTTGTTATGCTTTTTCAAAATTTAAGATGCAGCATTAGGGTATTTATTTGCTCTCTTTCTTTTTTCCTTATGTGTGAGTTCACTGCTATAAACTTCCCTCTGAGGACTGCTTTCATTGCATCCCACAGATTCTAGTAAGTTGTATTTACATTTTCATTTGTTCATATTTATTTTTTAATTTCTTCTGTGACCAGTTGGTTGTTCAGGAGGCTGCTGTTTAATTTCCAAGTATTTATGGAGTTTTTAGAGATCCTTTTGTCATTAATTTCCAATTTCATTGCACTGTGGTCAGATAATATGCATGGGATAATTTCAATTCTTTTGCATTTAGGTAGGTATGCTCTATGGGCTAGAATGTGATCTATTTTAGAGAAAGTCCCATGTGCAGCTGAGAAAAATGTGTATTCTGATGTTGTGGGGTGGAACACTCTGTATACACGTACTAAGTCTGTTTGTTCACAGTTTGGTTCAGATCTGTTATTTCCTTGCTGATTTTTTGTCCAGTTGACCTATCTGTTTGTGTCAGTGGGGTGTTGAGGTTCCCTCTTACAACAGTGTTATTAATTATATGGGTTTTCATGTCTGTTAAGATTTATCTTATATAGTTTGGAGCTCTGATATTTGGTGCATATGTGTTTATGATTGTTGTCCCATCATCTTGCAGTTTTCCCCTAACAAGTATGTAGTGACCGTCTTTATCTCTTTTGATTGTTCTTCATTTGAAGTTTACATTGTCTACAAATATAATAGCTATTCCTGCTTTTTTCTGGGATCCTGTTTCATGGAGAATTGTTTTCAACCCTTTGACTTTCAGTCTATGGATTTCCTTTTGAGCAAAATGTGTTTCCTGTATGTAGCGTATAGTTGGAATTAGTTTTTTAATCCACTCTGCCAGTCTGTTTCTTTTGACTGGTGAATTGAGGCCATTCACATTTATGGTTATAACCGATATGTGTTGATTTATCATTGTCATGTTATTTACTTGCATTGGTTTCCTACTTTTTCTGCCTGTTTACTTGCTTTCTCTTCCTGACAGTTCCTTTCTACTGTTGTTCTTGAAACTGCAGTCAGATTTTTCTCTGCCTAGAATGTCTTCTAATACTCTTTGCAATGCTGGTTTGGCACTCATGAAGTTCTTTAATTGTTCTTTGTTGTGGATCTATTTTATTTCTCCATTGAATTTGAGGGATAGTTTGGCAGGGTACATCAGTCTTGGTTGGAAGCTGTTCTGTCTCAGGAACTGTAATACTTCACTCCAAGCTCTTCTCGATTGGATGGTTTGGGTTGACAAGTATGCCATGATTCTGATGGGCTTTCCTTTATAGATAATTTGTTTCTTTTCTCTAGTAGCTTTTAATATTCTGTTCTTTTGCTGGAGATCTGGGAACTTGACTATTATATGTCTGGGTGTAGTTTTATTTTGGTTGTGTTTTGTTGGAGTTCTATATGCCTCATTTACTTGTATATCAGGTGCTGTTTCCATACTTGGGAAATTTTCTGTGTTATTTCTGCAAATATTCTTTTTATGTCAGTTGTGTTTTCTCCTGCCGTTTCATTGACTCCTATTAGTTGTACGTTATTTCTCTTTGCCTCATCTTGCAGCTGTTGAATTGATTTTTCCTGGATCCTTGTTGATTTTAAGAGATCCTTTCCTTCACAGTTGCTAGCTGCCATGCTGTTTTCAAAATCTGAAATTGTATCTTCAGCTTCATTCAAGTGGTTTTGGCAGCTTTCAATGGAAGCTTTGATTTCCTGAATGTCTCTTTGAATCTGGTTCATTTGTTCTAAGTCCTTTCTATATTTTTCATTTAATGTTTCAGTCCATTGCCTATGTTCTTCTGCTTTCTTATATGTTTCTTCTTCAGACATTCTGAGCAGTTCTTTCATTATTATTGTCATTTCATTTTTTACATGAGAGATTACTTCTGATCTGATCTCTTCTATGGTTTTATGGAACTGTTTCTTTACTTCCATTGCAATCATTTCAGCAATTTCAGGCATGTATTTACCAAGTTCTCCTATGTCATTGTCTCCTGGACTTGTTCTGAGTGGGGTAGACTTCTGGAATTGTGTTTCAGTCCTTCATCTTGTCATGTTTGATACTGGATGCAGAAAGCTCAGTTTTCTTCTTCAATGGGTGCACAGCAAAGGCCGCTAGTGACCCTAGTATTCCTGTTGGTCAGGTTTGCCCCTCCATGTCTGCTGTGATGCACTACCTAGTCTGGGGTTTTCTGGCAGTTGCTGAAGTGTATCTAGTTATTCCAGGTCTCAGACGTGGGCATTGGTGTCAGCTGATGGCAGACCTTGTGATCTAGCATCCCTTTCAGTTCAGGGCACACGTACAGCCTGGATTTGGGTTGCACTGGTAGCACAATCCTGGTCCAATAGACCTGTGTCCTCAGGCAGTTCAGGGTACAGGCAAAACTCAGACACGAACTGCAGGGTCCATAGTTTGTGGACCACCTGATTCTGTGTCTCCAGTCAGTTGAGGACATGTACAGGAGCCAGATGCAGGCCACACTGACAGCAATTACAGACTGCCCATGTCTGTGCCCTCCAGGAGGTTGGGGCACAAGGAAACACAGACTCGAACCATGGTACCAGCAGCTCTAGGAGCACCTGCTCACTCGGCACAGGGCACATGCAAGGAGGGTCCACACACTAACCCCAGTGAGAGCAGTCCGTGGGCCTTCTGAGTGAGGAACTCTTGTCTGCTGTGGGTGCACAGAGGGCAGAGACTCAGACTGTAGATCCTGAAGGCTTATTGATAAGATGACATTTGTGTTAGTAGAGTTCAAAGAAGAATATTAGACTGGGAAATAAATTGCTTCATAATTTCTTTGTTGAAATTTTAAAGTAATATTAAGTGTCTCTTCTGTGGTCATTTTGTATACATTTTTTGCTTCTACATTTATTCTTTTTTTGAGTTCATAAAACTGCAGATAGTGAAGTTGTCCTAACTGTGGTCACATAAGTAAATGTCAAATTGAAAAATGTTGGTTTTGTACCATATTGACAATTTTCTACTTTTTCTTTACTGTGGTTCTTTTTCATAAACTACATGTTAAGTAGGTCATGAATGGTGGGTTTAAA
The DNA here is from genome assembly GCF_000276665.1 of Chinchilla lanigera. Lineage (NCBI taxonomy): Eukaryota > Metazoa > Chordata > Mammalia > Rodentia > Chinchillidae > Chinchilla > Chinchilla lanigera. Next base: position 19,945,521 of record NW_004955425.1, on the reverse strand, counting down.
GAAATGAATGGTGGGTTTGGAGGTATTGAGAAGGGCATAAAGTAGATACACAGGATTTCTTTCTAATGTCTTGGAATACAATTTTTTATAGTCAGTGCTTCTCCAAATACACTACTTTGAAGACTCAGAAAAAGAGAAATAAGCTAATTTATCAATGTTCTTTCAATGTCCTCTTGGGATGTTTCTCCCTATAGTATGTTCATTGTATTCTGCCAAACCAAATGTTCCAAAAAGAGCTTGTTCCTAGACAATAGCTTGAGAATTGCTATTTTAGGAAGGACTTGCCTCCTTTTCTAGTAACTTTTAGTGAGACAGAATGCCTGACAATTTTTAGTATCCAAGTGGTGTAAATTCTGTGAATTCAGCATGTTTAATCTAAATTACTCACTGATCTTGCTTTCAATGGCAGTTTCACACACCACCAACTCTACAAATCATATGAAGCACAATATAAATGGATATCCACATGACAGAACATTATTATCTTAGTAATTTACTAGGTAGTATTGTGTAATTCTGAGTTGTCTTTTCTCAGAGATCTTCCAACCTGAGCACAATATGTTTTCATTTTTTCCCCCTTTTGCTTAGTATCATCATTTATAGTTAATATTCCTTACATAATGAAATTTGTATTAGAAAAATGTGGCCTTTTATTTTTAAATGGTTTTTTACTCCCTGTAATAAAAAGAATGCCAAAACATCTAGGCAACAAAAACAGGTAAATGAAAAAAATCTTAATATATTATTACTCTTATAAAGATAGTTAATGAAATGAAAAAGTAAGGAATCTACTTTATGCTGTTTCCCTTTGTGATAATGATCTATCTGGAAAACCTCTTAAGTAATCTGTTAATTTCAATGAATCTTTTATTTTTGAGACAGATGGATAAATAGGTAGATGTACAGAAGAGATATAACATCAACCACAGAAAACTTCCGTGAAAATTTAAACATTATGCTGCCATAACACACTTGATACATTACCAGGATTAGTCAGGCACAGTACTGTTCTTTCTCTCTGAGGATTATGATATCTTAAAACTAACTTTCACTCATTTGAGTTTAGCACCAACCATTGGTCCTATGCCCAGAAATTAGAGCTCAAACTTACCTCTAGTTCTTCAGTTCAAACCAAAATGAAGCTATAGAAAGGTGCTATTTTCATTCTTGACCTTTTCTTAGGCAGTGTTAGGTCCATAAACAAATGTTAAGTAGATAGTTAAACCACATTGGCATGAAGAAACACCACATCCATAGCCTTCCAAGAACATTTATATGTCTTAAGATTACTGGAGCAGGATCAGAGAATTATGAATATGCTTGTAAGGGAGAAGAAACTTATGAGACAAGGTGAGAATGTAGGAATAGGTGAAGAGAGTTATGAAAAGGAAAGCTGAGGCACAGTGTTTCAAGAGAGGCAGGGAGTGTTTGAGGTCTTTGACATTGGAGCATGGAGTGTGGGTTCTACAGGTTCAGAGATGTGGGAGGTCTATGAAGTGAGGTTAAATAATTGTGAAGCAAAGACAAAGTTAAGGCAGTTAATCTTTGCTAATAGGTAAAAAAGATAATCATAAGGCATATGTCAAAGGAATAAGTTACTGCCATGGTAATTTTAAAAAGTGACTAAGACACTTTTCTTTTGTTCCACAGATATAAAATATGTAAAATTTATGATCTGAGATAGTGAAACTAGCTTTCAGGACATGTCAAAGCAGCCATGAATTCTAAGTTTTTTTCATTTCCAAAAGAAGCATTACTGTGTAGGGAGAAAATAGAGGAGACTTATAAAACAATTATCAAAGAAAAAAATGCAATGTCTTGCAATGGAAAAATAAAAACATTCTATTTATAAGAAAAGAAGCTCAAATTGATTTTCATGTACTCACTTTTCTGTAAAAGATACTAATGGTGATTGACCACATGAGCAGAAAAAAGATGCTGGTATTACACCACCCTTCCCTTCTGCCAGTACAAAACCAGAGATTCAGACACTTTGCATACACATCAGCCGTGGATCTGCATTCTCTGGCAGCTTCTGATTGCATGGAAAATTTCACCATAGATGATTATCATTTCTTATAGTATCTCTGGAGGAAAAGATCCTACATTTGGGTGAAAATATTTAATCTATTACAGCAGGTCAGTGAAGTTTTAGTGATAACATTGGGGTAGGTATATGCTGAACATTAAATATATAGCTAACATAGACAATAGTGCTCAATATTTGCATAAAATTTCTCCACATATTTGTTCTGTTGTTTGATGCTATTGTCATGGTGTGTACTTCTTTTCTTTACCATCACTACTCAAGGGTTGAATTAAAAATGTTCATGGAAGTAAAAAGAGAAAGAATTCATTTTCTTAGGGATAGAGGACAGTGTTTTGGAATATGAATAGTGGTAGAATGTTTGCAAAAGCCTGAATCCTCAGGTGAAACTCTGGATAAATTTTCTCTTGAGAACAGTACTACAGTATAAGTAATCCAACATTTGTGAACGTATTAAATTTGACAGTATGATACTTCTGAAATTCCAGGTGGGAATTGCCTAAGAACTTTGCCAACAAAAGACTAGTAATCATAACCCTGAACTATGCTGTTCTACTAGAGGACTCCTTTCTGACATTTCATTAAGATTCATCAATGTGTGCTCACTTTGGCAGCACATATACTAAAATTGAAATGAAACAGAGAAGATTAGTATGGTCCTAGTGCAAGGCTGTCACATAAATTTGTGAAATGTTCCATATTTTTAGATCTAAATATTAAAACAAAAACACTAAGTCTGCTGGAAGACAGAAAAGTAGACCTCTTGAAGATATAGGTATAGGCAAATACTATGAACAAATCTCCTATTGTATGAGAAATATTACAAAGAATCAACAACTGGGATCTCACCTTATTGAAAAGATTTGCACAGCAAAATACATCATCAACAGACTGAAGAGACAATCCACAAGAGTTCTGAAAAATCCTTTTGTCAGCTGTTCCTCAGACAAAATACTAATATCTAAAATATATAAAGAGCTCAAAAGAATCAGAACCTCCAAACTGAAAGACCCAATCCACGATTCGCATCTGGGCTTTACTTGCGCTCTGACCTTCTGGGGGTCACAGACACAGGTGGTTCATGATCACTGCCAGTGCAGCCCACGTCTAGCTCCTGTGCACACCCTGAGCTGACTGGAGACACAGAATCATGCAGTCCCTGACCCACTAATATCACGGTTCACAGCTGAACAATGAGAGAACCAGGTATTTCCCATCTACTTCCTGAGGGCAAAGCAGGTGACCCACGACCCCGCTGCCATTACAGTCTGAGTCTCCACCATCTGTGCACCCTGTGCAAACAGGAGATCCTCACTCAGAAGGCCCATGAACTGCTAACACCAGGGTTCACATTTGGGCCCTCCCTGCACATGCCCTGCAGCGAATGAAGTATTAGAGCAGGCAATTCACAAACTGTTGCAACTGAGGTTCGTGTATGGGCTTTACTTGTGGCCTGATCTCCTGGAGGTCACAGACACAAGTGGTCCTTGATCACTGCCAGTGAAGCCCACTTCTGGCTCCTACACATGCCCTGAACTGCCTGTAGACACAGAATCAGGTGGTCCACAAACTGTTGACCCTGTGGCTCATGTCTGGGTTCTGTTTGCACCCTGAAATGCCTGAGGACACAGAACCACTAGTCTATGATTGTGCCACCAGTGGAACCTACTTTTGGGTTCATACTCATGCCCTGACCTGCGAGGGGACACTGGATCAGATGGTCTGCCATCAGCTGACATGACAGGTCATGTCTGAGACCTGGGAGAAATAGGTACACTTCACCATCTGCTGGAAGACCCCACACTAAGCAGCGCATCTCAGCAGACACTGAGGGATAAGCCTGACCACCAAGAAAACTAGGGACACTAGCAACATTTGCTGAGCTTCCAGGGAAGAGGGAGACTGAGCTGTCTGTCTCCAGCATCAAACAGGACAAGATGAAGGACTAAAACACAGTCTCAGAACTCCACCCCACTCAGAACAAGTCCAGGAGAACTTGGTAAACACACACCTGAAATTGCTGAAATGATTGCAGTGGAAGTAAAGAAACAACTCCATCAGGCCATAGAAGAGATCAGATCAGAAATAATCTCTTGGGCAAAAAATGAAATGACAATAATAATGAAAGAATTGCTCAGCACATCTAAAGAAGAAATATATAAAAAATAGATGAAGATAGGCAACAGATGGAAATTTTAAATGAACAATATAGGAATGAACTAGAACACATGAAACAAAGTCAAAGCTTCCATTGAAAGCTGCCAAAACCACTTGAATGAAGCTGAAAATAGAATTTCAGATCTTGAAGACAGCATGGCAGCCAGTGATTGTGGAAGAAATGATCTCTTAAAATCAACAAGGATCCAGGAAAAATCAATTCAACAGCTGCAAGAAAAGACAAAGAGGAATAACATAAGACTAATAGTCAATGAAACAGCAGGAGGCAACACAACTGACGTAAAAAGAATATTTGCAGAAATAATAGCAGAAAATTTCCCAAGCATGGAAACAGAAATGATATACAAGTAAATGAGGCATATAGCACTCCAACTAGTCATAACCAAAATAAGACTACACCCAAACATATAATAATCAAGATCTCTGATCTCCAGCAAAAGAACAGAATATTACAAACTGCTTGAGAAAAGAAACGGATCACCTATAAAGGAAAGCCCATCAGAATCAGGACAGGCTTCTAAACACAAACCATCCAATCGAGAAGCACTTGGAGCAAAGTATTACAGGTCCTGAGACCAAAAGCTTCCAACCAAGACTGATGTATCCCACCAAATTATCCCTCAAATTCAACAGAGAAGTAAAATATTTCCATGATAAAGAACAACTGAAGAATTTCATGAGTGCCAAACCATCCTTACAAAGAGTACTAAAAGATATTCTAGACAGAGAAAAAAAATGACCACAATTTCAAGAACAACAATAGAAAGGAACCCTCAAGCAGAGCAAGTGATTAAACAGGTAGAAAAAATAGGAAACCAACAGCAAGTAAATAACATGACAATGATAAGCCAACACATTATCAGTTATAAGCATAAATGTAAATGGCCTCAATTCACCAGTCAAAAGAAACAGACTGGCAGAGTGGATTAGGAAACAAAATCCAACAATATGCTGTATATGGGAAACATGTTTTACTCAAAAGGATATCCATAGACTGAAAGTCAAAGGATGCAAAACAATTCTCCATGCAACAGGATCCCAGAAAAAAGCAGGTATAACTATTATATTTGCAGACAATGTAAACTTCAAACCAAGAACAATCAAAAGAGACAAAGAAGGTCACTACATACTTGTTAGGGGAAAACTGAAGAGGAATTGATAACCATCATAAACATGTATGCACCAAATATCATACCAATAAACTATATAAGACAAACCTTAACAGATATGAAATCCAAATAATTAATATCAGTATTCTAAGAGGGGACCTCAACACTCCATTGACACAAAGAGATAGGTCAACTAGATAAAAAATCTGCAAAGAAATAACAGATCTGAACCAAAGCTGTGAACAAATGGACTTAGTAGATGTTTATAGCGTGTTCCATCCCACAACATCAGATTACACATTTTTCTCAGCTGCACATGGGATTTTCTCTAAAATAGATCACATTCTAGCCCATAGAGCATACCTACCTAAATGCAAAAGGATTGAAATTATTCCATGCATATTATCTGACTACAGTGCAATGAAACTGGAAATTAACAACAAAAGGAACTCAAAAAATTCCATAAACACTTGGAAATTAAATGACAGCCTCCTGAACAACCAATGGGTTACAGAAGAAATTAAAAAATACCTACAAACAAATGAAAATGTAAATACAACTTACTAGAATCTGTGGGATGAAATGAAAGCAGTTCTCAGAACAAAATTTATAGTGGTGAACTCACACATAAGGAAAACAGAAAGAGAACAACTAAATAGCCTAATGCTGCACCTCAAACTTTTAGAAAAGAATAACAAGTCAAGCCCAAAGCCCAAAGAAAGGGAGGAGATTATAAGATCAGGACAGAAATTAATGCAATTGAAATGAAGAAAACTCTACAAAAAATAAATGCCTCAAAGAGTTGGTTCTTTGGAAGAATAAACAAAATTGATAAACCCCTAGCCAACCTTATCAAAAAAAAGAAAGGAAAGAACTCAAGTTCATGCAATAAGGAATGAAGAGAATGAAATAACTACAGATCCTAAAGATATTCAGAAGTTCATTAATACCTACTTTGAAAATCTTTACTCCCATAGGATAGAAAACTCAGAAGAAATGGACAGATTCGTAGATATGTACGCATTACCAAGGTTGACATCAAGAAGATATAAAAATCCTGAACAAGCCAATATCAGTTAATGAGATTGAAAATGTGATTAAAAACTTACTGACAAAGAAAACCCCAGCCCCTGATGGATTCACAGTAGAATTTTACAAGAAATTCAGAGAAGATTTAATACCAATATTCCTGAAACTCTTCAATGAGATTGAAAAGGAAGCAATTCTCCCTAACTCATTTTTGGAGGCAAGTACACTGATACCAAAACAAGAGAAAGACCCAACCAAGGGAGAGAACTACAGATCAATCTCCCTAATGAATATAGATGCAAAGATACTCAATAAAATACTAGCATATTGAATGCAGCAAATCATCAAGAAAATCATACACCATGACCAACTCAGATTCATTCCAGGAATGCAGGGATGGTTCAGTATTCACAAATCAATAAATGTTATACACCATATCAATAGAGCCAAAGACAAAAACCACATGATCATCTCTACAGATGCAGAAAAAGCTTTTGACAAAGTCCAGCATGCATTCACAACAAAAACCTTACAGAAAATAGGAATAGATGGTCTTTACTTCAATATGATCAAAGCCATCTCTGACAAACCAATAGCCAACATCATACAAAATGGACACACACTGAAAGCTTTTACTTTAAAATCAGGAACAAGGCTAGGATGTCCACTGCCACCACTCCTATTGAACACAGTTCTAGAAGCATTAGCCAGAGCAATTAGACAAGAGAGAAATAAAAGGAATAAGAATAGGAAAGGAAGAAGTAAAATTATCACTATTTGCAGATGACATGATACTTTACATGGAAGACCTCAAAAACTACACAAGAAGACTCCTTGAATTAATCGACAAATTCAGCAGTGTAGCTGGATACAAAGTCAGCACCCAAAAATCAATAGCATTCCTATACACAAACAACAAACAGACTGAGAGAGAAATTAAGGAAACCATACCTTTCACAATAGCATGAAGAAACTGAAATATTTAGGAATCAATCTAACAAAAGAAGCAAAAGAACTATTCAATGAAAACTGCAATACTCTGAAAAAAGAGATCAAAGAGGATTTCAATAAATGGAAAAATATTCCTTGCTCATGGATAGGAAGAACCAACATTGTGAAAATGGCCATACTCCCAAAATTGTACAGATTCAATGCATTTCCTATTAAAATACCATTAGCATACCTCACAGATCTAGAGAAAATATTCCTTAAATTCATCTAGAACCAGAAGAGACCCAGAATAGCAAAAGCAATCCTGGGCAACAAAGATAAGTCAGGTTGATTTACAATCCCTGACCTGAAATTATACTACAAAGTGTGGCTATTATCGAGAAACCAACCAATAACGAATGCTCGTGGGGGAGTGGGGAAAAAGGAACACTTCTCCACTCTTGGTGGGAGTATAGATTGGTGAAACTACTGTGGAAATCATTTGGAGATTCCTCAAAAACTAAAAGTAGAGTTTTCATTCAATCCAGTTATTTTCCTTCCCCATATCTTCCTGAAAGAATGAAAAGCATCATGCCACAGTGATATATGCATATCCGTGTTTATAGCAGCATAGTTTGCAATTGTTAAGTCCTGGAAACAGACCAAATGCCCATCAACTGATGAATGGAGAAAGAACATGTGGTCTTTTTATATAGTAGAGTACTGTTCAGATATAAAGAAAGACAAATGAGACATTTCTAGCTAAATGGATGCACCTTGAGACCATATTCTTAAGTGAAATAAATTGGGCATGTGTTTAAATATTTCATGGCTTCGCTGGTGTGAGAAATCAAAAGTGTAAATAAGAACCAAAATGTATAAGATGGATTTTGTGAAATAGGAAGAAAATGTTCAAATGGGAAGGGAAATAGACAGGGGGAAGGAGAAAGGAACGAAGGGAAAAGAAAAAGAAAGACAAAGAAGAAAAAATGGAAACAGCTTTTGTAAATAAGGAGGGGAAGAGGGGTAAAAGGGAAAGGAGGAAAATAGGAAATAAAGAAGAATGAAGATGTATTATATGCAGGCACACAGTCCCTATGGTGAATATGATCATTATCTATATCTAAATCATACAAATAAAATTAATTAATAAAAATTAATCAATATTGGGGTCTTCTTTTTTACAACCAGACATTGGACTTTGAAACCTTAATTTCTATGGCTAGAAAGTTTTGCTCCTTCCCCAGAGTTCCATGGGCAGCAAAGGGCCATGGTGAGGTTAACACAAATACCCTGTCCTAGCTGTTTTGCCTGCTGATGATTGGCCCTGTCAAGTTACATTTTGTCTTGGTCTTGTCTTCCTCATTTGTGATGTGAAGTGATTGGAATATAGGGTCTCCTATATTTCTCCCTATTCTAACACTACAACTCCTGACATTGTGGAGGCTCTGTTTGAACTGATACATAGGGTTATCTGGGTTATCCAAGAAGATTTATTTAAGAAGTTTTGATGGTCAATGGAAAGTGAATTTAGGGATCCTGGAAAAGTTATTATTTTTTGGACCATATTATATAGCAATTATTTATATACATTATTGCATGAAATTCTCACAACTATATGACCGTATGGTAGCAGAATAATGATCCCTCTCCAACTGTTCAAGTAATAATTGTGTAACCTATAAGTACGTTAAGTTACATGGCAAAAGAGAATTAAGATTGCAGATGGAATCATGGTTGATAATCATTTGACCTTAAAACATGGAGATTAGGGATAGGTATGTAGCTCAATGGTAGAGCACTTGCCTAGCATGAATGAGGCCCTGGGTTTGACTCCTGGGACCATATACAAAAAATAGTAAAATATGGAGATTATCCTGGATTATTTGGATGGACCCAATGTAATCACAAAGATTTGAACAGCAGGAGAGGCAGAATCAAGCGATGGCAGCATGACAAGGACTTTGCTCACCTTAAAGATATAAGGTCATGGGGCCAATTCCAGAAGATGGACAAAGCCAGGAAACATTTTCTCTTAAAGCTTCCTGAAGGGATCCAGCTCTGCCAGCACCTTGAATAAAGCCTATTTTGGACTTCTCGCCAGAGTTGTAAGATGACAAATTTATGTTGTTTACAGCCATAAGATTTGTGTAATTTGGGGTTACAGCAGCAAAAGAACACTAAGAACAACAGATATTTTTATTCTTATTTTGTAAATGTGAGAACTGAGTCTTAAAGCAGTTAAAGAAGATTCTCCTGGCCATAAAGCTAGTTAAGGGAAGAGGATTCAAATCCAGTGTTTATTATTGCTTCCAAAGTCTGTACGTCAACTGAGTTTCTTTCTTGGTTTCCTAGACCATCCACACATCTTCTTGACCAAACCTTTACATCTAGAAAGAGACCACACTCCTTTCCATCCAGAGCCTTGGGAGTGTCCACAGTTATGCATTGTGAAATCTTTAGTGCAGCTGAAAGTAAAGGTGAAACGTCTTGTTTGCAAGACATTTCTTATGTCAGCAGCCCTCCTTTGCTATCCATTGCAAACTGCTTCCACCTCCACCCATTTCTGAAGCACCAAAACCCACTTTCCTTGAATGCTTACTTTCCAATCTCCTTAGGAAATGTTAAATGGAGTCTGAACAGAAGTAATCCAGGAGACACATATTCTTTTTTGGTGCTGTCTGCCAGAATTGGCTAACTATTTTTAGGGCAGGAGAAAATGGGTCAGCAGTCCATAATTCAGAAGTCACCCTCGTTACATTCCTCTTAACATCTTTCATTTACTTTGTGGCTTAAAAATGTATGTTATGGTTGACACATTGCATCATCTGGAAGTCTAGAAGCTTAACTAAGTACTTCAGCGTTCTACATCCTGGGGTGTAGAGGACATGCCCTTGCTGCTCTAGGATGTTTTTCACTGTTTCAACTTGAGAAGTTAGAAGGTTAACTAAGTGACTCAGCAGGGGGCCAGGGTCCTCACTGTGTAAGCATCCTGAGGAAGGCATGGAGATTACGTGAGTGTTACCCGCCCCTCCTCCCAGGTGGGGATGGCTTGCTTACAATATATGGGAGAAAAACAGGCCCTGCTACCCTGCCTTGGATCCAACCGATTACAGACTGCAGCCTCGACAAACTGTGAGCTAAATAAACCTTTCCTTCCTTCATTTGGGGTGTCGGGTATTTTGTCTCAGCAATGAGGGAAAAGTAACCAAGACAAAATGCTCTTGAGGTAAACGGCAGTTAGCCATCCTTTATAGGAATGTTGTCATTGAGAACATGTATTATAAATTACCCTAAATACATACAATAGCATTTAAAACACAATTTGATCAAAAATTGAGGCTTGGCAATATTTACAGCTGATTAGTGAAATAGACAATGTTGCAATTGTTGACAACATTGCTGACTTTCATACCATCTAAATGGTGGTTTTAGCCCTGTCTCTTGAGCAAAAAATGGGATGATTTGAATAAATCAATTTAGTTCTGTTTGTTTTATGAGCTGTATAGAAGTTGAAGACCAGGTTTATGATGTATTTTGCACATTTCCCGTAAGTCTTTCCTGGAAGCCTAAGATGGGTTATCAGAAAAAGGGAGGGCAAGGTTCATTATCCTAGAAATATTACTAACCATAGAAGCACTCAGCAGCTGAGGATTTAAATATTTTGCGAGTTTGTTTTAAATGAACTTGCATATACTTCAGACACAAATGAAACATTTTTTCCTGGTAACAACTGAGATAAGAACCTCATAATTGTCCCTGGTCCATTTTTATTGTTTTGCATCACCACACTTACAGGTGTAAGGATTTTTGTAAAACCTGAATTAGAACCTGATTTTCCTTTTCTCTGTTTTGGTTTTGTGGTGCTGGGTTGGATTCAGGGTCTTGCACAAGCTCTGCACCACTACACTGTGTCTCTAGGCTCTGTACCTTATTTTGCGACAGTGTCACACTAAGTTGTCCAGGCTGGACTGGAGTATCAGAGCCGCTGCTTCAAGACCCCTGGGTGCTGGCACTATGCTGTGCACTGCTGCTCCTGACTCTGTGTTCTGCTTTTGATCTCTAGGGTCGACTTATTATTGAGTGTGGATATTGAAATATGAATTGCTTGATTTAAAAATTCTTTTATTTTAGAAGTTTTATATCTACAGAAAAGTCACAAATAGGTAAGGGAAGAATTCTTTCTTCCAGTTTCTTCTACTATAACATCTTATTATGATATCTTTGTCACAGGTAAGAAACCAACACTGATACATTATTAACTAAAATAATACTTTATTCCTATCTCCTTTATTGTTCCTCTAGAGTCTTTTTTTCTGTTCCAGGATCCAATCCAGGATTTCACATTATACTTAGTCACCATATGTCTTTAGTCTCTGGTCTGCCGGTCTCTCAGACTTCCTTTGTCTTTCTTGATTTTGACAATTTTTAGAAGTACTGGTCAGGTATTTTGTAGAATAGTCCTTGTGTTAATCAACTTTCCATCACTACAACAAAATACTAGAGATAATCAATATAAAGAGAAAATGGTTATTTATTCTCACCCTCTGGATGCTCCAGTCCATGATGGACTGTCCTGTTGCTTCCACCCTGTGGTGAGGTAACACATGCTGTGAGCGTGTGTGGGAGCAGAAAAACCATCACCTCATGGTCAGGAAGCAAAAAAAAAAAAAAAAAAAAAAAAAAGAAGGGGCCAGGGTTCCACAGTGCTATTCAAAGGCATGCCCAGTGACCCAAAGACCTCCCAGTAGGCTCCACCTTTTTTCCTATGAATTAAGTAATTCTATATACTTTCCTTTTTTGTTTCATATCTTTTTGTTTGTTTGTTTTTTGAGATAGAGATTCACTATGTAGCTCAGGCTGGCCTTAAACTCCTTATGTAGTGCAGGCTGGCCTTGAATTTATGAAAATCCTCCTGCCTCAGCCTCCCAAGTGCTGTGATTACAGGCACATGCCACCACACCCAACTTAGTGCATGTTGTTTATACAGGTTAATGAGCATAATTTTGGCAGATTTATATATATACACACAACACACTTTAATCATTTTCATTCCCCCTTTTTTCCTGTGCCTCCCACAGTTTCACATATTTTGGAAGAGTTTCAATATGTATATTTTGATTATGTCCAGTCCTCCATCACCTGCTTTTGCATCCTTTCCCCACTCTCCCTTATTCCCTTCTTTGTATTTAATAGTCTCCCTGTTACTTTCTTGCCATCATTTTAGATTCCATATTTCAGGGAGAATATGTGATATTTATTTTACTGAGTCTGGCTTATTTTACTCAACAAAATGATTTCTAGACTCAGTTTCTTGCAAATGAAAAAATTGTGCTCTCTATGGTTGAATAATTATCCACTGTTTATATACACCATATTTTCCATTTATCTGTTGCTGGCCACCTAGGTTATTCCCATATCTTGGCTATTGTGAATTGTGTCCCAATAAACATGGGTATGTAGGTATCCCTGCATTAGGTACATACCAAAGATTGGCATAACTACATCAACTATTACCTTTATGTTATTTTTCTGAGGAGCTGCCATTCTGATTCCATAGTGTCTGTACTAATTTATATTCTTAGCAGCAGTGTAGAATTCCTTACCCTCTATGTCTTTGCCAGAGTTTATTATTTTTTAAAAATTTGTTAGTCTCAATGTAGTTTTAATTTGTATTTCTCTGATGCCTGAAGATGTTGAATATTTCTTCATATTTTGGTTATGTGTACTTCTCTTGAGAAATGTCCATTTTTTTACCCATTTATTGACTAGATTATTTGATTTTTTTGCTGTTAAGTTTTTTGAGTTCTTTACGTATTCTAGGTATTAATTCTCCTCCAAAAGAGTAGCTGACAAAGATTTTCTTCCGTTCTGTATGCTGTGCCTTCACTGTCAGCTGTTTTCTTTGCTGTGCAGAAACTTTAATTTCTTATAACCCCAGTTGTTGATTCTTGCTATTGTCACCCGTGTCATTGAAATCTGATTCAGGAAATCTTTGTCTGTGCTTATGACTTCAAGTGTTTCCCTTATGTTTTCTTTTAGCAGTTTTGATGTTTTGGCTTTGGTCTATTCTGATCTATTTTGTACAGGGTGAGAGTTAGGGATCTAATTTTAATCATCCACAAGTGTGTATCCAGTTTTCCCTGCACCATTTGTTAAAAAGATTGACTTATTTCCAATGTATATTTTTGGTTCATTTATTTAGAGTCAGATGGCTGTGTTTACATTGGTTTGTTTATCTATTTGTCCTTTACTCTGTCTATTTTTGTTTTAGTGTCATATTGCTTTTGTTACTATGGTTTTGTAGTATCATTTGACATCAGAAATTGTGATGCCTTTATTCTTGATCTTTTTGCTTAGAATTGCTTTGAGTATTCTGGGTCTTTCTGTTTATATATGAACTTTAGGATAGTCTTTTTTCTAGTTCTATGAAAATTGTCTTTGGAACTTTTATGGGGATTACATTGAACCTGCAGATCACTTTTGGTAGTATGGCCATTTTGAAAACATTGATTCCATAAACTTGCAAACATGGGATCTCTTTTCATCTTCTAGTGCCTTTTGTGTGTCTTTTTCAAATACTTCCATAAGCATCATGCACTTTTCATTGTAGACGTCTTTCATCTCTTGTTAGATTGAGCCCTAGGCTTTTTCTTTTAAAGAAGCTATCATAAATGGTTTTCCTGAATTTTTTTTCAGCTGGCCCATTACTGGTGTATACTAAAGCTATTGAGTTTTAAATGTTGATTTTATATATATCCTGCTACTTTGCTGAATTCATTTAGCAGTTCTAAAAGTTTTTGTTGGAATGTCTGGGATCTTCTAAGTATAGTGTCATATTATCTGGAAACAAGCATTATTTGACTTCTTCTTTTCTTATTTACTTTTTTGTTGCCTGAATAAGATATCTGACACCCACAGGTTAAAGGAGGAAAGGTTTATTTTTAGCTCATAGTTTGTTGAGTTTGCAGTCTACAGTCAACTGGCTTCAAAGCAGGGCAACATGGCAGAGAGGCATGGCAGAGGAGAAACAGTCCATGGCAGGGCAGGCAGGAAGCAGTAGCAGCAGCTTTCCTTTTCATTCCCCCTTTATCCCATTCAGGCTATAAGCAAATTGGTTGGTGCCACTCACATCCAGGGTGGGTCTTTTGTCTTCAGTAAATTCATTCAGTCATACCTAGAACTATGTTAAACCAATCAGTGGACTAATTTGTTATCACACACCTTTAATCCATATTCAGACATTTTAGATCCAGCCACCTCCACAAAGCCCACCTATAAGCGCACGAGGCTTCAGAGAGACATCTAGTTACAAGCCATAACACTTTCCTATTGTATCCCCTTTACATATTTCTCTTCCTAGCTAAAACTTTAAGAACTATGCTGAATAGAAGCGGTAAGAATAGACATCCTTGCTTTTTCCTGGTATTTCCTGGTTTTTCCTCACACAGAATAATATTTGCTGAGTGTGTCAAAGACATTACAGATGTAAACCATAACATTCCACTCCTGGACTGCCAAAGGCTCATGTTCATCTTATTATGCAAAATGCATTTAGTCTATCTCTAAGAGTTATCAAAGTCTTAACAGTTCCTGCACTGCTGAAAAATCCAAGTCCAAAAATCTTTTCTGAGTCTGAAAGTAAACCCTCAGCCATGAGGCCCTGCAGAAATAAAAAAGTAAACATTTCCCTCTCAAAAGGAGATGCTTAAGGGGAGTAGACATAAATTAGGCCAAATCATGACCACAGTCCAGCAGGGCAAATGTTAAATCTGTAGGCTGCATGTCCAGCACCTAGGGCAGGTTATGGTTGGATATGAACTCCAAAGGGCTTGGCCAGCTCTGCATGGCCAACATTGCTTGTTACAGCCCACATGGCTGGCCTTGCTCACTGCCTATGGCTTTATGGCTTTCCTCAATTCATGTTCCCAACAGACATTTCATGTTCCTGTCATTTCCAATTTCCTGGGGTCTCCCCATTGTTTTGTTTCTTTTTGCTTCACTCTCATACCTTTATACATTACCTTCTCTTGGGCTCCTCTCAGGGACTGTGCCCCTGTCTCAGATTTTTGCCTGGCCTCCCAGATCTTCTTCTAAAATCTGCATGGAAGCCTCTGCCATTCCATAAATTTTGTATTGTGTATGGTTGAAAGACCAGCACTAGATGATGACACCAATGTCAGCCACAAATTTGGTGACAGCAATAGCAGAACCCATTTGGACCATGGCTTCAGCATTTTACCTGTGCTTCTTTCTTGGCCAAACAACAGCTTTTTGACCTCTTTCAACTCCTTTGCTTTTTGCTGCTGATTGTCACTGTAGATTTGGCTAAAAGCTACTAGCAATACTTTTCCCACAATTTGAGCTCTCTTGGAATTTTCTCCCTCAGATTTGTTAGTCTGCCACCTTTAAATTCAGCCTTTGGACATGTGTAAAACACAGGCAAATTCTTTGCCAAAGTGAAACATGCATGGTTTCTAGTCCAACTGCCAAAGGTGCTCATTCCCTTCTAACATCTCCTGCGTCTGGCCTTCGCTGTCCACATTCCTTTCAGACTTGTGCTTTTTGCTTAGCTTATAGCATTCTAAAGATTCTCTAGCTGATGTCTTCCTTTCTAAAGTCCTCTGGAAAACTAGTTCCAGAGGCTTCTGCACCATATGGTCAAGTACAGTTATGTCCACAACCCCACATCTGGTACCAATTTTCTATCTTAGTCATTTTCTCATCCTGAGATAAAATACCTATCTCCCAAACTTAAAGAAGGAGAGGCTTACTGTGGCCCCTAGTTTCAGTGTATTTAATCCATTGTCAGCTGTCTCAAAGGCAGAAGTGACACCGTAGAAAGGGACGGTAGAGAAAAGCTGTTTGCTGCATGGGTGGTCAGGGAGCAGATAGAGAAGGACATCCAGCGAGTGAGAATACACCCTTCCAAGTCAGTCTGCTGTGATCTCCCCTTCTTCAACTCTGAGACTTTGGGGGAATGTTAGATCTAAACCATAATTGTTAGACTGGAGTTTGGGTTATAAGGCAAAGAGCATGGGGTTGTGGTGTCATTATATCATACTAAGGGTACATGTTATCAGCATGAGTGATCACTCATGATAGTAATCTTCATCACTAACACTGACTTCCTCACCCCTTGAGATGTGCCCTCCTCTTCCTTTTCTTCTCACCTCCTCCCCTTTCTTCCCCTTTCTCGTCTCTGCTGTGTGGAGGGAAGTTGCTAGTGCATCACACACTCAGGGATAAGGATTTAGTTTCCAGATGAAGGGGGTTTCTGTAAATCAGTTGGAATCTTGTATAAGGAAGAAAGTCTCTTTTTCTGCATTTGTTCATTGTATCTTGACTTTGATTTCTGCCACCAGTTTATAATTTTCTTCTTCTTGAAAAGTGAAGATAATGCATGCATATAAAAAACTACCATATTTCATTGTATCTAAGATGCCATCACTTGGAAGACATTTTAATTTGAAAAAGATAAACATAGGGAAAGTGTGCATGTTAAAAATCAATGCTATGAATATGCTTTATCAGTGCCTCTTGTCTAAGAAGGACAGTTTCACAAATTCTTTCAGAATACTTTTATTAACTTTATATTTAAGAAGCTCTTGCTTAAAATCTTGGATGCAATTACTTAAGATAATTTTGTTCTGCTTCACAAGATCAAAAACATAATTCCAAAGAAAACAATTTTGAAAATCCATATCTATACATAAATCTATATCTCTCTCTATATGATTACATTTTATTCTAATATCTATCTAATATATAAACTTGAAAACCTCAAGTTTATCTAGTATATATTATATATATACTTATATATATATTCTAATATATACAGTAAAGTATTTAGATTTTAGGTTATGTACTTGTTTTTTTTATTTAAAAGAGTAAAAGAAGGATAACATAGTAATAGGGGGATTTACTGAATTACAGACAAAGTGGTAGGACATTATCAATGGTTGTTATTTTACCTATTGGTATCTTCAAGATAGTTGTTCAGGAAAACAAACAGACAAATAACAGTGACTTAGAGACAAAAATGGTAGGAAATTATCAATGGATGTTGTACTATACTTTGGTTTCTTCAAAGTGGTTTCTAGGAAAAACAAATAGAGCTATACATGAGCGATCAATTAAATAATCATTGACTATTCTCAATGGTTGTTATTGAAAACACATAGTAATAAACATATATCCATTTATGAAATAGCATAGGAACAATAGAAACATTACAGAGTTATGGACAGATTGGTAGGAAATTATCAGTGGCTGCTGTAATACATGTTGGTATCTTCAAAGTGGTTTCTCGGGAAAACAAAGATATGCAAGAAAGATCTAACAAGTAGTTACAGCCTAAGGGTTGTGAAAAATAGCAGATTACCTCTTCATAAGTGACTGCTTTCACTGAGGTGTGATGGCTGGAAGGAAGGCCAGGATTGAAAAGAAGGATTGAGAGACTAGCACCAGTGTCCAGCAATAGGCTGTTTACTTTTTCTTCTATAGTCATGATTATGCAGGGCTTCTCCTTGAAGATAATGGTCTTGCCAGAGGGAGAAGGCAGAGTATGCCCTGGGCCCCTTCATTCCTGTTGGACCAGCTGGTAGGAGGGGTCTGAGCTCTGGGGCCTTTACTTCAGAGGGCAGTCCAACCTCTAGTGGTCACCTTTACAGTCAGGGCATGGCCCAGGGGGCTTCTTAGGGAAGTTCCTCTTGAGATGGCCTGGCTTTTGACAGCGGTAGCAGATGAATGTAGTCGATGAGTTCTTCTTGGGGCCCCAAGAATCAAACTTAGGGTCTGTTTCTCTTAGTGCTGCAATAAAGACAGCTGCTTTTTCTCGGTCTCTTTGTTTTCTCTCCTTGGCCTCCTCCTCCTCAAGGCTATAAAAAACTAAGGAATCAATTGTTACTAACATCTCAAGCGAGCTATCTGGGGCAAAAGCCATTTTTTGTAGCTTTTTTCTACTATTTGGGGCTGACTGAGTAATAAACTTATCTTTAATAATAGTTTGTCCCTCTACTGAACTAGGATCCAGGGAAGTATGCTTTATCAGTGCCTCTTGTCTAAGAAAGCAGAGGGGTGTTCTCTCCAACCTCCCAGTGCACTGGGACCCTGCTACCACTTAGTGTCCTCTCCCCAACTGTCAGCACAGGCAGCAGGAACATGTGGATGAAGTCCTCAGCCCGCTAGTCAGTCTCAGCCCCATCAGGTGCAAAGTGTCCCAGGCAGGTAGCCTAAACACATACCTTCTCCACGAAGGCGGTTCTTCAAAATCTGAATATTGGGCACCCATGTAATCCATGAAGTCTCGGTGCAGACCTCTTTGGAGCTCCACTTGCTCCTCCACCACAGCCTGTACATTTAGGGGAAGAATGGCCTCCAGGGGGTCTCTCTAGGTATTGTGCAAGGTCCTCCTGGTTTCCAGCTCTGGAACGGCTCCTGCATTCCCAGTCAGCTCGACCTCTGAGTCGTCAGGTGTTGGTACTCTCATGTTCTCTGAGTCCTTGCTCATCAGCTGCTCCTGTGCTGACTCCGGACCTTTCTGGCTCTCAATGGCAGGGCCAAGAGCGACCCACCATGTGGCATGTTTTCCCAGAGGTTTCTCCATGTTGGGATGGTTCATGCACAACTTCGGGCAGGCCTATTGTGTCAGTGCTTCTCTGTGGCATGGTGGTTCTTGACTGCACAGTGGCGGCTGGCCCGAGGGCTGGTGCATGTCTCCACACCACTTCCTGGGCACCTGCTGCCTGCCTTTCCGGGCCCCTGTGTGGCTGGGTGGACCAGGCCCTGAAGGGGCCACACTCCCCAGCCGCTGTACTTGTTTTTTAATTCTACAAATGTGTTTTGCAGAAAGTAGGTTGAGTTATATTTTATTTATGGGGTTTCAATGATACAAAAGGTTTTATCTTTTCAATGTAAATTGTGCAGTTTTCTTAGTTACTCCACTTTCCTTCAAAACTACATTTTGTTTGGCTCATTTTCTTGTACACTGGTTCTATTTGTATTGAATCATAAAATCATAAAATGTTAGAGTTGAGCATCTAATGATCGAATTCACTCCTTAACAAGGTATATAAGAGACTTGGCATAGATTACCAGCCAGCAAGGACAGACTTAGAGTTGAATGCAGAATATTTGGGGTGAGGTTCTTCTTACTGTATTACATCAAGGCTTTATTTTTATTTGAGTTGTAAATTCCATTGTGAATCAGCATCCTATTGTTTTGAGATACACTTTTTATATGGGAAAAGCTAAATGGCTTTAGTTCTTTCTTTCTCTTTGACTCTGGTCTAAGTTTTCTAAAAGAGCCGCAGAAATTTACTTCTTGCAACTTTTGTCATTTTTACTATCATGAAGAAAACATTTGTCTTAGTTGTGACATGAATTCATTTATATGTGTATTTCTTAAATAGTCTAGAATTCTGTTCCATCTCCTGCCTACTAAGGGATCAGGACATTTTTGAAAAATCTCTTGGATCAAGCCTAAGAAACACTGTATTATTAATGCATCTTAAAATTAAAGATATAGCCTGAAAGTGTTTGGAAGAGTCCTGAGAGAATCTGTTCATCTTTAACACAGCGATCCTGCCTGACAAAGAAATAGACATTTTCCTTGCTGTAGATTTCATAGGACATTAACTCATATCCAGTGAATATTTTATTTATATTGTTCACTTACAGAAAAGTCCTTATTCTGTATGGATGTGGTTTCAGAGAAATAAGAAAAGAGTAAAAATAAAAGTGTCTGTTGGTTTAGATATACACATGATTTTGGTGGTTTTTAATCTACACTGTCAAGAAACAGTATCATATTGTGCCAGGATTGATCACTTTTGCACGTAGGAAGTTGGATTTAAATATTCAAATTACAAATTAACTGAAAGCAACTTCTCATAATACTGTTTACAAGCTTGTTTTGACAGCTGTAGTACATTAATCACAACAGAGCCTTGGAATGTTGCAGAATTTTTCCTTCTCCTCCTGTCTGCACATTTCTGCCTGCACCAGACTGTTCTGCTTTTATTAATGAGATTTTCTCTGAAGTAGTTGCCTTGCTTTGTTTGCTTCCCCAAAGTCGGTGTATTGCTTTTTTTCTGCAAAACTAGAATTTGGGAAATGAAGTTTGTTTTCCAGGCTGAAAGTACTTTGCAATGTCTTGTTAATGTGGCTCTGATTAGCATTTTACTATAATTTTCCAGCAACAGTCCCAGCAAAGACAAAAACGAAAGTTAAACCTCAGAAAATTTCTTACAGAGTACTTTATTCCTTCCAAAATAACATGGCTAAGTTGAATAGTTGACTCAGCATTTTTTCTCTAATATGTATTCTAGGAGTTCTGTTTCTAGTCAGTAGAAATACTTACATAAACTGTGTTTCTTCAGGCCTTACCACCTAATATTCCAGTCAAGTCATTGCAATCACCGTCATCATCAAAAATGTGTTGCGTGGCTATTCTACAACTGTGCGATTTTTGCATGTCACTCACATGTACTTATGAGGTTAGCAGTTACCACACAGTCAGTATTTTCCTCTACAGCTGGTCGCTGGCCGCGCGGCTCCAGCTCGTAGGCTGATGGGCACCGGAAGCTTCCGCCAGGGCTTGCCTGGCCGTGCTGCTGCACTGCCGCCTGCCTTTGCATCTGCTGACGTGGCTTTGCTTGTTCTCCACGAAGCCTAAGCCGCACACTGACAGCCACGTTTTGAAGCGTGGCCAATGCTTCCCACCATTACTTGTGTCCAGTTTAGTTCACCACATTTTCCTGAAATAATTGTATGATTTTTTTTAAATGTGCCGTTTTGTTGCGTTCTTACTGACTTAGGCTGAGCCTCAGCACATTATTGTGCTGTTTCAAAGTCACTCTTCAACTGCAGCCTGTCACCTGTGGATTCGACATCCTCACCCGAATGTCTTTTCTTTTCTTCTTCTTTTTTTTTTTTTTCCCGGTACCGGGAATCGAACTCACTACCTTGCGCTTGCCAGGTAGGTGCTGTACTGCTGAGCTAAATCCCCAGCCCCGCCGAGTGTCTTTTCTTCAAGGCGAAGTCTTGAAGAAAAGACACTCGTCCCGGACATGTCTGAATTTTCGAAGCATGAACCAGATCTTTGAAAACTGCAGCCAGGGCCCTCTTGTTTTAGGAGGCCTCTGTCACCTCATAGCAAATCTGTTAAAATGCGGTCACACCCAACATTAAATATAGACTTCGATATAGAAAAATGAAAGTCCTTTTAAAATGTGCTTCAACATTGTGTTCTTATAAGTAACAATGTATATGTGGCTGTGAGTTCTTGGCCATTGTTATATATTTTGTGAATTCTTTTGGAGTAAAATGTAAAATTTTAGAATATAGTGAGTTGTTTGTAATCTACAAATTAAATTGAGTACATTTGTAGATGGTTATTAATTTTATTTTGTGTTTTTTTTCTATTTTTATATCAGTAATAGTTTTTCACAGGATTTTGAATACATTATACTTCTCCTAAACCATATATACAATGCCTAACTGATTAACACTACTCTGGAGTTCATAGCTGCTTCGGATAGTTTAGATAGAAGCTCTGCTTAGAGGATCTCTCTTCCTTTCCTGTTGTCCACCGAGCTGCAGCTATGTGTCTGCAACATCGCAGCACGAGTCGCTGCACACCGTGAATGTGACTTCTTCACCTGTTTGGATGTTGCATATAAAAAAGCAAAAGTGATGAAGAATAGCCACAGGTTTTTATGCAGAAGAGCTGAATGAGTAAAAATATAAAATATAAAGTAAGGGAAATTAGAGATTTCTTAAAAGTTTTTTTTTTTAACCTATGAAGGAAGGCATAGCAAAATTGGGAGCTGAGAGTATGTGGGAGTCAGAATAGAAAAAGTCGTGATAAATCCCATTTGAAAAGCAAGGGTGGACTTGAAGAACAAAACCAAAGGCCAGTTACTGGCTATCTCCTGATAGCCTGGACCGTAGGAGCAGAGTCCAGGATAAGAGTCAGTGCCCACTCCACAGGTTTTTTGCTAGATGTCTTTCCTTCTTTATGAATTGCCTGATTTTGACCTTTACTTATTTCTCTTTTGGAGTTTTAGTGTTTTTCTTATCTGCTTGTTTGATCTTAAACTGACAACATATTAAACTAGATCTGTCACATTGACTGTAAAAACTTTTTTTTCCAATGCTTTTTACTTTGGATTTTTAATGCCATAGCTTTCTGTTCCTTTTTATTTATTTCTATGGTTTCCAAACCTCATTTTTCCATAGCTATAATAGTCACTTTTGTTCATGTTTTATGATTCAATCTGTAATTCTTTAAACTCATATAGAATTTCATTTAGTATATAGTATTAATCAAGTACTCAAATTATTTTTTCTTTAAATGTATAAACAGTTACTTCAAAAACATTTCCAAAAGGATCATTTTTTTCTCATTTATTCTTCATTCATTAGGAATGTCTTTTTAATTATGAATGAAACCAGGCGTGGTAGTGCATGCCTATAATCGCATTACCCAGGAGGGCTGAAACAGGAGAATTGCAAATTTGAATATCACTTGGACAATTCAGTGAGATCTTATCTCATATTGAAGATGGAAAAGGGTTGGGACTGTAGCTCATTGGTGAAGCAACCCTAGGCTAAGCTCCAGTGCTGTCCACAAACCACCCCAGACAATAATGAATTTAATTCTCTATACTTTAGGCTAGATATCCAATTTATTCTGTTTTATTGATTCATTGTTATATCTGTAATTGTTTTATTATTAAAGCTTTAGGACATATAATGTCTTTCAAAAATTATCTTGCCTGCTTAATTTTTCAGATGAATTTCATAATTATTTTTCCAAGTTCTAAATAGGTTGTACCAGGCTTTTGATTGGAATTGCATAAATCTAAAATGGAACTGAATAAAATTCCTTACTTTTATTTTGTCTCTATTCCCAGGAAGACAAATATTAATATATTCTAAAATTTCCTTTTTGTTGTTAAAGATAATTTTTCCTCCAACCACCCTATTTGGTTAATAAAGTAACTCCATATATATTGATATTGGTGGATGAAGATGACAACTTTTTGCCACCAATTATAAGTTTTAGAGTGAGTTTGAAAACAAGAATCACTGAGTTATCTTGAGCTCTTGCTCAGGCATTTCTCTACCTGAGCTTAGCTCTTTGTAGTTCTAACTATACAGAGTTTTCCTTTCCACCAAGTTAAGTGGTTTATTCTGATAACATTGTATGTGAACTTCTTTTACTTAATACAATCAGTGACTTCTTCACTGAACTAGTCTTGAATCAATACTTTGTGCCAGACTATGTTCTAGGCTCTGGGCATGCAAGAAGTAAATAAAACAAAAAATGTCCTTTCTCTTGAGGAAATTTTTTGCTCAGGAGAATGGCCAGGGGAAACATAAGAGAATATATACATCTCTGGAGATGATAAGATGTATGAAGAAGAATAAAGATAGGTAAGAAGAGGAGTGTCATGACTGAGAGGAGTCACTTGATACAGGTTGGTCAGAAAAGACCTTTTTGGTAAGTTTATATTGAGCAGAAACCTGAATACATGAGTTAGAACTGGCCATGCAGTTATGAGGGGTGATGAATGTTCCAGAACTGGCCATGCAATTATGAGGGGTGAAGAATGTTCTAGAACTGGCCATGCAGTTATGAAGGGTGACAAATGTTCCAGAACTGCTCATGCAGTTATGAGGGGTGGGAATGTCCCAGATGCAGGGAACGGGCAGTGTGAAGGGGGAGGGTATTCTGTGGAGAAAGGGGTGGGGAGGAGTGATCACTGTTGGATAATACACTGAAAAAAAAAATATTCTGAGCCCAGAATCCTTTCCACAAAGGTATGGGGAAAGGAAACACTTGTTTTGTGTATATGTGTTGCTGGGGATTAAATCCAGGGCCTTGCACTGAGCTACATCTATAGCCTTTTAAAATTTAATTTAATTTCCATTTTTACCTTGATATAAGGTCGTGTTAAGACACTAACTTACCCAGGCTTGAGATTGAACTTGCAATCATCCTGCCTCAGCCACCCAGAGTACTAGGATTACAGGCATATACCACCATACCTGGCTAGAAAACAATGTTATCACTGAATAAACAGTAAACTGAAACATAATTTTCATTGTAGGCTGGAGATCGCAAAGATAGGAAAAAATTCATCCTTTTACATAGGCAAGCACATCTACTCTATTTCATACATATTTTCTTTTCTTTTTTGTTTTGGTACTGGGAATTGAACTCAGGACTTTGTGCTTGCCAGGCAGGTGCTGTGTTGCTGAGCTATATCCCTGGCCCTACATATATATTTTCATGATAAATGATAACTAGTCCTTAAGGAGGAGAATTCGATAGTACCATTTGTCAGAAGTAGTTTATCTCCGATTCATTTGGTAGCTGGGCTGACCATCAACTTCAGCTAACTGACTTTATCAAAGGAAAAACAAACTTCCTATCTTTATGGCAGGAGGTGCTTTTGAAGACACTTACCTAAGTTGGGTTCTTACAGAAACTGGACACAGAGGTGTTATTTCTTTTGATGCCTACCTTCATAGAGATGGCTTCTGGTCTGTTCTCTTTCTTTCTTTCCTGTACCTGAGGACAACAGCCTCTGACTCTCTTATAGGCAAAAATCTCATAAGGCATACTTAACTTTAGGTGATTAGTGATGTGAAAGCGTTTCACTGCTGGGATCTGCTCTGGAGGCTAGTGAGGTACCAGCTAGGGATATTCTTTTTTTTTTTTTTTTTAAATAGTGCCGGGAATCAAATCCAGGACCTTGCACTTGCCAGGCAGGCACTCTAACTGCTGAGTTATGTCCCCAGCCCAAGAATTTTCATCTACACAAAATTTATACTCTGGTGATAGTTTTGGAAGCATTTCCCTTTTTGACATACAAGGAAGTTTTTCTCATTAGGGGAGGTGGGGAAATACTGCCATCATGCCCCAAATTCCACATACTTACTAAGGTGAAATAACACACTTGCTGTGAACCAAAAGCACTCCCCTCCTCTACCTTTTAATTAATTTATTGCGGCAAAAGCTCACACATGCTGCCTTTTGAAATTAAGGTTTCAAGAATAAATGTGACCAGTTTTCTCCTTGCGGATTCTGTGTGGTCTGGCTGTTTGGAAATGGCTGGTGCCACTGCCCGGCCTCTGGTGGACCAAGACAGGTTTATTTCTATCTACCCTGTTTATTAAATAAGAACACTGAGAAGAGCTGAGATCGCAGAGAAGAGCTGGATCCCAACACATAAAGCTGCTGAAAATCCTCCAGCTGCAGAGATTCAAGATGTGCGCTCAGCAGTGGAACTCAATGCATTTGCTGAGAAAAATGACCGAAGGGGATGGAACTGTGATGCTCCGGACAGAGGCGGAGCCCTGGTCCTGCTCGGCCTGGAAGATGCAGCCGTTGTCTGGAGCAGCTCCCACAGCATAAGGCAGTAACGTTGTATGCAGCAGGGATGGTGCCCAGACTAAAACCAGGGCATGGAAAACATCTTCAGCAAGGAGAGGGAGTAAAGAAGGAAAAGGGAAGAGGAAATGGTAAGCACCAAGTACGTGACCCTACTGTGAGGAACTCCGTGGAGACTTTTTCCTAGCTGAGGGAAGCAGCTTTTGACTCTGAACCTTTGTGCCTCCCACCTTTTTCGTCGGCGCTGGCAGCGGAATGAACACAGAACTACAGCACACTGGGAACTTGCGCCTAGCCATTCCGCAGTGTAAAAGAAAAGCATTTCTGCCTCTCAGGGTGGAGATTTTGTAGAAAAATGAGTATTTTTAAATGGACAGTGGACTACTGCAGAAGTTAATGGAAATCCTGTATCTGTCCTCTATGTTAGCATGTATTTCAGACAAGTAAGCTCAATAAGATTTGAAATACACATCCCTGATTAAGCAGTTTCTTTATGAAGATAGACTTATACACAAACAGATACGCACACCTATACATATATAAATTTTATGAGTACATTTGAGAAATTAATAGGAATGCTTTTCAGATTCAAAATACTTAATTTGGACAAAGTTAAAATGTGTGTCTTGTGAATACTTCCCATCTTCTTGAAGGAAAAATAGCCCTGTTTATTAAGTGTCCATGCTATAAAAGTCACGTATGTCCTTCTTAATATGTGTGAGAAACTGTAAGAGATAATTATGGACCCAGTATTTACTACTAGTGAAAGCATTATGAAGTGGAGACTATTATTGCCAACTTCTAGATGAGGAAATTGAGATGGACAGTTGAGGCAATTTGCCTCCCCAAATTACTCAGCTTATAAAGACAGAAACACTTAGGATTCAAATTTAGGTCTGACTCTTTTCAAAGCTGTAGATGTTTTATTCTCTTAGGTGCCAGGAATATATTAAAAATAGTCAAATGCCTGTCTGGAGGGAGTTTCAGATTAATAGAGGAGACAAGAAAGACTAATATATGATTAAATAGGAAAATGTCACTGAAATGTCAAAATTATAAAAGCATGTTGAGAAGATTATTCTCAGGCTAGACAAAAATTTAGAGGTGAAAAAAGGTGTGTTGGTGAGGGAGATACAAAAAGTCCCAACAACTCTAACTGACTAGTTCATAGAAGATAGAGAAATCTTAACATAATGAAAATTATGTTTTACAAACTCTATTTTTCAGAGAGTTTCAGAGAGTGTGGTGAGGAATGATTCAGATCTCATCATTCTAGGCTGCTGTGGGAAGTGATATATAAAAGGTACATGATTATGACACAAGCAAGAACTTGCGCTTGTTTGTTCATTTGTTTATTCATTAACTGTATTCATTCAATAAATTTTCATTACACATCCACCAATATATTATACACTTCCACACACTAATTCAATAATTACATACATGTAATGGTGGATCAAAACATATGGTGAATAACTGAATTAAAGACATTTATTATAGTGAAAGGCACATGGCAATTAATTCCCATCACAATACTCCCCCTCCCTTTGAGACACCTATCCCATTGTTCTTGCCACTTTCTGCAGCAGTTCTGCAAGCCCTCTTTCATGAGTGTCTTTAGTTGTGCTGTTGTGGTTGCCTTATCCGGAATCAATTCAAAACATTTACCTTTCATAGTCCTTTTGATTTTGGGGAAGGGCCAGTGTGGGGAGTGGCTGAGCTGGGGATTGACTACACATTCCAGATCCAGCAAAGCCAGCCCCGAGGAAACAGAGCACCAGAAAGAGCCATCGAACAAGCTGTTGGGAGTAGAGGCCAGCCCAGCAGGCGTCTGTCTTGGTGCTCGCCCTGTTAACTACAGCACAGACAGCTCTGAGAATGTGTGGCATTCAGGGCTCTCAGCAAGACACTGGGACCCTGCACTTCTGACTCCATCATGCTCTCCCCCTTTTTATTGTGTATAAAGAAAGATGCAGGTTGTGCTGGGTTGTTGCTGCTTCTCCGTCAGAGAGGTCAGGTCCCAACTGGGCCCAGATTTTTTCTGTGTCTTGTATTTTCTTAATCATCTGTTGTGCCCTCTCAAGACCCTGCTGGCTGTGTGGGTTGCGGCAGGCCAGGAGTTGCACGGTGCTAGATCCAGTGAAGAAGGTGGACAAGGACACACTGTAATGGTTCGTGAGTTTGCTTTCTGTGGAAGGCACTTGGCAACAGCATTCACTGCATTTTTGATTCATCTTGCAAAGATATGCATGAAAGAGGACTTTCAGATCTGCTTCAGAAAGTGGCAAGAAAGAGACATGGCAGGCTAGTGGCAGCAGCACTGATGTTTAGAAGGTGCTTACCAGGATCCACAGGTACTCAGAAACAGGGGACAGAAAACCAAAACACAGGTGGGCAACTCGAAGGAGAAACCTACCCTATGGATTCAAGTGTTGGATATTTAAGAAAGAACCAGTTGTGGCACTGCATTCAGCTCAGGGCCCATGAACACCCCATCTGGGGAGGGTTCTAACCGTGGAGGGAAGAAGCAGTGGTGACTGGGGGTAGTGTCTGCCATCGAGCCCAGCAGTCACCACCCAGCCCCCACCTGTCCTAGATCTGTCCCTGCAGAGATGGAGCCTGTGAGCGAGATGTTCCCAAGAAGGCCACTCCAGATTAGGAGATCGAGGAGGCAGTGGGCTACAGAATCACTCAGAGGTGGTGAATTAATTAGAATGAGTTACCCCAAGGACCAAAAGAAACAAGGGCCTAGATAAGGACCTGGGCCCAGGTGCTGAGTCATCTGTGGGACCGTGCGCCCCAACGGCACCAGCAGCTGTGACCCTCGTGATCCGAGGGTGGAGAAAAGAGCAGTGCAGAGTAGGCACTCTTTCACTGTGCCCCCTCAAAATGCTGCCATGCTCCGTGCCTCTGCATTGCCCACCCACTCCGTCCTCCAGATGCCACAGAGGACCTGTCACCCATGAAAGCAAGGGAGCTCAGTGCCCATGTGAGGTCCATATCGCCACCCATCAGTATTGCTGGGTTTGGATCCCCTGTGAGCTCCCTCTCATTGGCTTCCAAATGTTGCTGAATTCCATCAGAAGAGCCCTCCTCTGCTGAGCCAAAGTGCCATTACATCCATGGGCTGGGAAGGGACTATTTGAGAGGCACAGACAGAACGTTTGGGGCCGGAAGCTAGAGGAGAGCAGCTGGGTTATAAGGTGTGTTTCATGGTGCACTCACTGAAGAGGTACAGAAAGAGTGGGTGTAGGCAGCTGTGGAGATACTTGTGGAAGGAAGAAGATGGAGATCAGGAACTAACCCTCAAGAGAGTGGCAGCAAACTAGGTGTTTGATCAGTCCCACTGTGCCACCTCACAATTGAAAGTGTTCAGTCATAAGACAGAGATAAAAGCTTCTGGCTTGTCACCTCTATAGGAGCAGCTAGAATCTATAGCTGAAAACTAACTGAATGCTTGAATGAGAGGAAGGCTGCGTGAGCTTCCCAGACCCCTACGTCCTTCACTCATGGATAGGTAAAAGAACAAATCATAGATGAGGAGCCAGCTCAGTCACCTGAGGACTGGAGCTCAGGACACCCCACCCCCAACTTCTATGAGACAAGGCTCTCCACTTTTGAAATAAAGGGAAAGAGCACACTGGTTGAATTCAGACTGAAGTGTAAGTAGGGCTGAGAGGATTCTTTGCCTTTCATATCTTTTTGTTTTGCCTTTCGTATATGTGTGTTTTTTCTTTTCTTTGTCTCCTCTTTTTATGTGGTATATGCATATGGGAAACAGAAAACAAAAATTAGTGTTTTTGTTTATATAGTACCGTTCATGGTCATATCATGTTTACCCTTCCCAAAAATTGTATATGGAGGATTCAAACATGCTTTGTTGCAGTGTGTTACCTAGTGTTAACCTTCTTACCGCTTCCTGCAGGACTCAGTTGTACTTCCTCCCTCTTTTGTTCTTTCTCATTATTCCAAGGAACTCCCAAGCCCACGCCTCCACTTCAGACATAAAAATATCACTAGTCTCTCTCTTTTCTTTCTTTTATTTGCTGTTATCTCTTTTCTCTTTTTCCCTTCTTTTTGAAGTATTTTCATCCTTTTCTTTGTCCTTTCTCCTTCCCTATCCTCTACATCACAGATTTCTTGTCAATGTTATTTATTTCACTGTCTTACGGGGTTATTGGAAAAAGTATATAACTGCTAAATAAGTTTTAAGTGATATGATTGATATATGTGGTAGCTGCTGCTGTGGCTACTGATATAACTACTAGTTGTTCTTTCCTTTCAGTGCACTGACTAGAACACATCCTATTACGTTGACAGGTTCAATAGGTTCATAATCTCTAAAATATAACCAAAGCCAAGATTACATGACAGAGAGGCATACAATAACTACAGAAACAGCCATAGGATCAGCAGAGGTTTTCAGTTCTAGCTGGTCTTCAACTCTTAGCACAAAAACAATATAAACAAGAAAAAATAAGGCAATATGACACCCCCAAAAACTCTTCTCAAAAGCTGATCAGATGGTCACTGAACTGAAAGAAGAAATGGTTAAAAGGTTTGAAGACATCATTATGTTTAAAATTAGTTTCTTAAAGAAACTAATAAGAATCTATATGATGCTCAGTGAGCTTAAAATGATATAAATAAGCATTTAAAGGTTCTATTTTTTTTTTTTTTTTTTTTTTTTTTTTTTTTTTTTTGTACTGGGAATCAAACTGAGGACCTGTGCTTGCCAGGCAGGCACATGTGCTGCTGAGCTATATCCCCAGTCCCATAAAAGTTCTAATTAACAAAATGTTTAATGAGCTTCATGAAGATGCAAAAAATTGATTGAATTAAAGAATACAATGCAAGATGAAAGATAAGGGGCTGGGGATTTAGCTCAGCGGCAAAAGCGCCTGCCTGGCAAGCGCAAGGTCGTGAGTTCGGTTCCCGGTACCGGAGAAAAACAAAACAAAAC
>NW_004955425.1:19846757-19914759 GCF_000276665.1 Chinchilla lanigera | reverse complement strand
GAAAGATAAAATTCTACACTTTAGTAGAGAATTAGAGATTATAAAAAGGAGTTAAGTAGAAATCCTGGATATGAAAACATCAATCAAAAATATGGACAACAGGAATGACTAAACCGAGGGGAGACTGTCACGCTTGAAAACATGGTTGACAGAGCAGATCATGTTAGGGAAAGGTTAGATGATGACACCAAAGGTGTGAAAAATTTATTCACTGAAAACAGCCCCAATTTTTCCACATCTTGGGAAATGTTTCAACTGTCAGGTAAATGAGGAATATCGAATACTACATAGCCACAAGAAAAGAACTTTTCCACAACACACATAGTTAAAATGCCAGAAATTTAACATAGAGAATACTATCAGTGAAAAAGAGCAAGTAGTAGATAAAGCCAAGTTTATTAGAATAACAAAAACCTTAAAACCTGGAGAGCACTGAGAAACTTTCTTAAGCCTGCAAAGAAAAAATTGCCAACCTCTGATTACTATATCCTGCAAAACAAACCTTCAGAATTGATGGAGAAATAAAATCTTTCTATGATCAATAGAACTTAAAGAAATTCTTGACAAAAACCAGCATTTCAGAAAGTACTTAAGGAAGTCGTAGACAAAAACAGTGAGTCCAACATTACCAAATAGCACAAAGGAAAGTATACATCTAGTTGGGTGAGTAGCTCATCAAAAGGAAGAAAAAAATAAAGGAATCAGCACTGGAAAAAAAATGCAATAATAGGATTCATTAAACACTGTTCTGTAATAACACTCAATGCAGCTGGTCTTAACTCCCCAATCAAAAGACATGGACTGGTAGATTGGATCAAAAACCAAAATCCAATGGTATATTGCATTCAAGGGACATGACGCAACACACACAACACACACACACACTCCTCACACGTGCCAAAAATGAAAAGATGGAAAACAGCACACCATACAAGCAGAGCCCAAAGGCAAGCAGATGTAGCTCTCCTATTTCCAGGCAAAGTGGACTTTAAGCCAAAACTGATCAAAAGAGACAAAGACGGTAACTACATACTAGTAAAAGAAAATATTCAATAGGAAGAGAAAATGTTGCAAATATGAGTCTACCAAAAGTGTATACACACTTCAGCAGTTCAGTGTACTAATAATTGCCTGGAAGTGAATGGCCACCACTTTGAGCACCTCTTGTAACTGTAGAGGCCAAAGGTAACTTGTATTAATCTCATGCTGTCTCAGTGAATTTAGTATTAAAATATTTATGCAAGTTTTTCTTTTCCTGATGTATAAATTTTTGGCACACTCTGTATATATGCATCAAATTTTTGCATACCTAATTTCATAAACCAAAACCTACTGGTCATAAAAGGACAGAGAGATGCCAATGCAACTGTAGCAGAGAACCTCAACACTTCCCACTCACAAATAGATAAACTAGACAAAAAGATCAAGGAAGACAATCAGAATTGAACCAAACCATTAACCAAATGGATTTAACAGGAACCTGAAGAGCATTTCATCAAAAGTAACAGAATACATATTTTTCTCAGCAGCACATAGAACTTTCTCCAAAATGGACCATATTTTATTCAATAAAGCATGCTTAAGTAAATACAAAAGAATTGAAATAATCCCCTGTAGAGCATCAGAACATAGAGGAATGAAACTACAAATTAACAATAAAAGAAGCCACAGAAGCAACACAAAAACAATGAGGTTAAATAATACATTATTCAGTAAACAATGAATGGTAGAAGAAATTAGGGAAGAAGTTCCTAGAATCAAATGACAATGGAAGCACAATATACCAAAATTGATGGGACACAATAAAAAAGTCCAAAGAGGGATGTTTGTAGCTGTGAATACACACATTAAAAGAATAGAGCAATGACAAATAAATGGCCTAATGATACATTTGAAGGCCCCAGAATAACATGAAAAATCCAAATCCAATACTTGTAGAAAGAAAGAAACTACAAAAATGAGAGCAAAAATTAATGTGAGTAAAATATATAAAAGATCAATAAATTAAAGAGTTGGTTCATTGAAAGAGTAAACAAAACTGAAAACTCCAAACTTACCAAAAAAAGGAAAAAACTCATATAATTGCAATTAGAAATGAAAAGGTTCAAATTACAATGGACACCACCAAACCCCAGAGGATTATTAGATATATTTAAAAAAATTATCTCCCAATATACTGGGGCATCTAGAAGAATTGGATAAATTTCTAGACACATATGAATTATCAAAATGGGACCAAGGAGAGATGGAAACTTTGAACAGATCCATAACAGACAATGGAAGAGGCAGTAATAAAAACTCTGATAGATAAGAAAAGCCTATGACCCAATGGATCCACTACTGGATTTTACTGGAACTTTAGGAAATACCTAATACCAGTTCTCCAAATGAGAACGGAAGGGATGCTGCCAAACTCATTCTTTGAAAACAGCCTTACTCTGACACTGACACCAGTCAAGGACTCAGCAGCAGCAGCAGCAGGAACAACAACAACAACAACAACAACAACAACAAAAACTGCAGGCCAGTTTCGTTAGTGAACATAGATTTTTAAAAATCCTCAACAAGATACTTGCAAATAACGCAACAAATCATCAAAAAGATCATACATCATGATCAAGTTGTTTGTATCCCAGGAATATATGGATGGTTCAACATACCTAAATCAATAAATATAATATACCACATAAACAGAATTAAGGATACAATTTACATGATACTTTTAATAGACCCAGAAAGCTGTTAACAAAATCCCACATCATCCATGATAAAAGCCCTGATGTAAATAGGCATAGAAGGGTCTGACCTCAAGAAGATAAAAGCTTCTTATAGCAAATATACTACCATCATCATACTAAATGGAAAAATTGAAAGCATTCCTTCAAAAATCAGGAACAAGACAAGTGTGTCTAGTCTTACCACTCCTGTTCAATATAGTACTTGAAACTTTAGCTAGTGCAATCCAGCAAACTTAAGAAATGAAAGGGATATAAAGAGGAAAGGAAGAAGTCAAACTGTCCTTATTTGCACATGACATGATACTTTACACAGAACACCCACAAAAAACTCCCACAACCTCTTACAGTCAATGAACAAATTCAGGGAAGTGGCAGAATCCAAAATCAACACACAAAAATTAACAGCATTCCTGTACAACAATAAACCCACTGAGGAAAAATCAGAGACATTATATTATTCATGCTACCATTACACCATTCATTCAAAAATCAAATACATGCCCAGTGGGGTCCTACTCTGCCATAGAGAAAGATAAATGAGTTTTTTTGTAGGAAAATTAATGTTCCTTGAAATCATAATGTTAAGTTAAATAAATAAGATGCACAAGCTTAAATATCACATGGCTTCTTTAATATGAGAAGCCCAAATTGTAAATAAAGAGCAAAATAAAAGATAGAGAACAGAAAGTAGGGAGATAGATCTTTTTCAGAAGGGAAGGAGATCAAGAGATGGAGGGAGAGGGAAGGAAGGGAGGAAGGGAAAGGGGATGGAAAGAGGAATTAGGATGTGTTATGTGCATGTACCAACTCCACACAATGCATGTAAATGTTATGTGCTACAAACATGTGCTAATAAAAATTAAATACATAGGAATTAACCTAACCAAGGAAGTGAAGGACCTTTATAATGAAAACCATAGCACTCTGAAAAAAGAGGTTGAAGAGGACATTAGAAAATGGAGAAACATCAGCTGCCCCTGGATAGCTAGAATGACTATTGCCAAAATGGCTATAATTTTAAAAATGATATATAGATTTAATTCAATTTCAATCAAAATGTCAGCAGTGTTCTTCACAGAAGTAGGGAAAATAATCCTTAAATTTTTATAAAACCAAAAGAGACTCAGAATAGCAAAAGCAATCCTAATCAAAAAGGGCAAAGCACCAGGCATTATAATGCCAGATTTCAAGTTATACTAAAAGCTATAGCGATAAAACAGCATGGTACTAGCACAAAACCAGACATATTGACCAAAGGAATAGAATTAAAGATGCAAAAGAACCCCATGCACCC
Organism: Chinchilla lanigera; assembly: GCF_000276665.1. Classification (NCBI taxonomy): domain Eukaryota; kingdom Metazoa; phylum Chordata; class Mammalia; order Rodentia; family Chinchillidae; genus Chinchilla; species Chinchilla lanigera. Next base: position 19,910,727 of record NW_004955425.1, on the reverse strand, counting down.
TCAGCAATTTGATTTTTGAAAGGAGGGTTAAAAATATGATGGAGAAAAAGCATAGGTTCTTTAACAAATGGTACTAGGAAAACAGGTTATGCACATATACAAAAATGATCTAGACTCATATCAGTCAATCAAATCAAGACAAAGAAAAGACTTAAATATGAAAGAAAAAGCACTGAACTGCCTGCAACTTTAAATAGGGAAACCTCTTGAAATCATAGGCATAGGCAAGGACTTTCTGAATAGAAACCCAGCTGCACAAGAAATAATACCAACAATCCACAAATGAAACTATATCAAATTAAAAGGCTTCTGCACAGCAAAGGAAACCACCAACAGAATGAAGAGATAACTTACAAAGTGGGAAACATTTTTAGCAGCAACTCCTCAAACAGAGGTAATATCTGGACTATATAAAGAATTCAAAAATGTTAGAAGTCCCCCTCAAACGAAACACCCAATTAAAAAAGGACACTTGAAATTAATAAATACTTCTCAAAAGAAGTACAAATGACAACACATATGTGAAAAAAATGTTCAGCATCTTTGGGCTTTTCAGAAATGCAATGTCCAAGTCCCATTTCAACGCTTTTGTGCATATGCACACTCCTTGCTGTTCATTATACCAACTGAGTAAACATATAGATTGTTTCCTGTGTCCCTCAGGAAAAGATACTGATATTCACACTGGCTACTATAATGCTAAAGTACAAATTTACAATAGAAAAGTAAGGGATGGGTCCACTGGACCTAGGCTTATGTCTTGATTAAAGGACTTTTTTTGTTCCTTTGTCTCTGCCACCACTAACACTCTTCCCAGGAGTATTGTTGCTGTGATCAGAAATCTGCAAATATGGGAAGTTTGTGAGATCAAGTTTTTCCTTACTTATATGTATGTTCATAACAATTTCTCAGTTAATTTTTGTTTTTTTGAGAAAGGGCTTTTCTGTGCAGTTCAGGCTGGCCTTGAACTCACTTTGTAGCCAAGCCTGGCCTTGAACTCCCAGTGATCCTCTTGCTCCAGTCTCCCAAGTGCTGGGTTTATAGTATGCACCACCACACCTGGCCAACAATCCCTCAGTTTTAAGAAGAGTTTCAGAATTATTCAAACACAGAAATCTGTTAGGCCAGATATCCAGTGATGTGAAAAGAAACCAAAAGAGTAAACTACAATTTGTGAGCTGATGGACATGATGACTCTTTTTCTTTTTTTTTGGTGAATTATATTTTTTCCTGCATATAGTGAAGAAGTTTGATTCTGATTATAATTGCTTCAAGGTGATTACGCTTTTTGATCCTGAAAAAGCTTAGGGAGATTCTGATAACTGTTAGAATAAAAATGAAGTTTCTTTTGGATAAACGATTAGGTATTTCCTGTGCCCAGTTTACGGAAAGTCAGGGAAAAACAAAAGGAAATTTTGAAAAAGCACCTTCGATGAACATACTTTTTTTAAATGATAAAAATAAGAGTTCAGCCATTCACAGATTCTTAATACCCAAATTACAAAAGGCATCCCATTTGTTTTTCTCTTATTCATTACCTATAAGTGGAAATTTCCTTATGCACTGATTAGGTTACAGAGGAATTATGTGTCACAGTTGTCAGCAGGAATCTTTAATTCCTGAAATCCTGAAATTTACTTTTTTTGTAAAAGGAAGTTTTCTTCTTTGTAAAGGGTATTTCACTTAAATTCCAGCAAGTCAGAGAAATTGGTAGAATGGATGCTTGTTTTTTCCATTCAGTATGTCCTCTTCATAAAACTATCTACTTAAGTTTCCTTTTAAATACATTTTGAAATTTCACATGATATTGTTTTTATTTGAAACAGTTTGAAATAGAAACCTAAATTCCCATTTTGAACCCAATGAACCTAAATTTCTCAGTATGTTTCCTTTTCTTCAGAGGTAACTAAGCTGTCTAGAAAAAAGCAAGACAATGCCTACTGTCTTGGTTACTTTTCTCTCATTGCTGGGACAAAATACCTGAAGTCCAGAATTAAGGAAAGAAAGGTTTATTTAGCTCACAGTTTGTGGAGGTTTCAGTTCATACTCAGCTGGCTCCAAGGCGGGGTGGCAAGGCACAAGACAGCAAAAGCAGCAAGAGCAAAAAGTGTGGGGGAACAAGCCTCTTTTCCTGCATTGTATTGTAAGCAGGTGACCCCACCCAGGGCGCGAGTAGCACTCACATGATCTCCATGCCTTCCTCTTGCATAGACTCAGGATGAATACAAAGTGAGGACCCTGGCCCCCTGCTAAGTCACTCATTTAACCTTCTAAACCTCTCAAGTTGACATAATGAACGACATCCTAAAGCAGGAAGGGCATGTCCTTTTCTCTCCAGGATGTAGAACTGCTGAGTCACTTAGTTAAGCTTTTAGACTTCTCAAGTTGACACAGTGTATCAACCATAGCACCTACAATTCAAGGGAACAAAGAAGCACTATTTTCAAATGGGTTCAATGGGTTTGACTACTCTGAATTGTTATTTTCTTGATAATTCTTAGTAAGACAAGACAATATATTTCAAGTAGCTTAGATAACAGAGTTGCTGCAAATTACTATTGCCATAGCAGAAATTTCTTTTTTCTCCAATTACAATTAACTCTAAACATTTTAGTGTATATTAATTGTACATAATAATGGGTTTCATTTTGGCATATTGGCACACACGTACAGCATACTTTGATTATTTTCACATCCATCCCTGTCCATTATATCTCACCCTCTTTCTTCTCCTCTCTCATTGATTCCTTTTCTCATCTCTAATAGCAGAAGTTTCTGAGAATTCTTTCTTCTTAACAATGAAATAGCAGAGGCTTGATGGACTTCACTGATGTTAGAAAACAATGAAACCAATATATCCTACAGATGAAACATTAAATTAAATTCCCATCCTGTTATCTTTTGTGGGTGTCCATGTGTGCATAAAGAATCCCTGAGCATTTCTTTGAAATGATAACTCCTATCTCTGCTCTCTAGAGCAACATTAATTTTCCTTTTCTAACTTTTTTATAGCCAAACTTTTAACATAGCACTGTTTAATTTCCTCACTTGCTTATGATATTATTTATAGATGTTTGAAAAGGAGAAGTATCTAGTAGGCATATTTTGCTTTTCCATTTCTTTCTTCATCAAAAAGAATCATAGAATAATACTGACCAACAAGAAGGAGCTTTCAGTTTTGCAGAACCAAGAATTACTGTACCTCTTTTGTATGGATTAATGATTTCTTATTTTCTGCCTAATACTCATTTCTTAAGAAATTTTCTGATCCTTCATTCCCTGCATGGAGAGTGACTTTATTGTACTGTGCCTTGTCAGGTGTGTGTGTGTGTGTGTGCCCATTCTTTTATAGAGGTTTAGTACTATGCTATTGTTATTGTTCATTTGTCTCCTTCACTAATCTCTGGATCATTCACCTTGCTATTTCTAGCACCTAGTATGGTCCATGGCCTAGAATAAGCTTCCAATAAATATTTAATTATTGAAAGACATGATGAACAGATGTTGAAATATCTTTTAATTCTGCTATGTTGTTAAATTGTCACTACTGCATTTCACAGTTACAAGCAAAATAACTTTTAATACATGTTATTTATTTGAATTTAACACTTAGTGCCCTAGGAATATTGTGCTAAATGTTCTGCATGACCAACAGGTACTCAAACTACCAATTATGGAAATATTTCTTATACATGCATTTTAAAATCAGCAGTTGGAATTAAGTGAATTCAGATTAAATTCAATGTTTGTCTACTATTTTCCAAAGAACTGAGCAGGTTGGCAGACCTATTATTCATTTAACAAATATTTATTGAGCACCAACCATGGGCCAAACTTATTGCTTGGGTGACAAAGATTAGCAACACCATCAAACACAATCTCTGTTCACAGAACTTACAATTTAGTTGGTGAGAGTAATTACAGAAATAATTGTCTAGAGAGTTGTGTTAAAGTGCTAGGAAGAAAATTATTGAATATAGTAATGATTTTTTTTCTGACTTGGAGATAAATAGTATTTATTTATTTATTTAGTTTTTTTTCTGGTACCGGGAATTGAACTCATGACCTTATGCTTGCCAGGCAGGCGCTGTGCCTTTGAGCTAAATCCCCAGCCCCTGATAAATAGTATTTAGAAATTGGTTGTCTCAAAATATAGAAAAGAAAGTTATTTGCGTATTTAGGGTAACTTGAAAACTTAGTAAATACTATATAATCAGAATCTTTCATTTATCTTTAAAGATATTAATACATGAGATATTATAGGCACTACTTGGATAAGATGAATGAGTTCTTATTTATTTTCTACTGAAAGTTTTATTCGTGGTATTTGTAGGAGAAGCAAGAACTCATAAATATCCACACTGGGGAGAGAACAGCTGTGCCTTCCTAGCTTATCAGCAGTTTCCTTGTCATATTTAGCTTTTATTTCATCTTCAATGCTACTTTGTTGTAGTGGCAAAAGAACTGAATTGGAAATATATTAAAGCATTTTATTATCTTTAAAAATCTATTTTTGAGGAGAATTGGGCTGAATGCTTTTTGATAAATGTTAACAGGAATATAAAGTGTCTAGAAATAGACATCCATTTGTCTCTTCATCTAAACATTGTCTTCTGTCAAACACCGAGAAAAAATGGGTGAACTTGAGAGGAAGTAATAGAATACTCATTAGAGATGACTGTATTAATAGCCATTTGATCCATATTTCATAGGCCTGTTAATTCTTTTTGAGGATTTATTGAATTTTTTTCTAATTGGTGCAGTCTGTATGTTCTCGTGGTGAGATTCAGAAAGATGTGTCTGAAATTTAGAATATAAATGTATTTCAAAGGGAATATTATATGTTCATTCTCCACCAGTTATTATTTCTGGGCACTTTCATTTTTGATGATAATAATAGTTTGTGAGAATTGGGACTCTCCGAACTTTCTTCGCAGACATTGATTGAGTGCCTGTTACAGGCAAGCTCTGGTCTTGTTACTGCCCGTGTGGGGATAGTTCTATTCTGTGCATTAATTTTTATGATTATGTTAACTTTACCTCAGCTAGGACCACTGTGGTGGCCTTTTTTGCAATATGTTTGGTGGTGAAGAAGTTTGTACTAAAAAAATAAAATGAATATTCTAGTTCTCATTCTGAATTTGATTTAAAACTAAAAAGTCTTTAGAGTCTGCTATTTCTGAATTAAGTGAACCCTTTTATTGTATTTTATTGAGTCAATATCTGTACATCTGTATAGGGTGCATTGTGGTAACTTAATACATGTAAACAATGTGTAATAAATCTGAGTAATAAGCATTTTCATATCTTCAAGCATTAATTACTTTTATGTGCTAGAAATTTTGTACTCTTCTCTCATTTTTAATATATTGTATGTTTTCAGCTTTATTTTCCTGTGCTAAAGAAGGAATGGAAGCAATTCCTTCAATTTACTGTATTTTCTTGCCCCAGCTGAACTTTTGCCCCTCTTCCCCACTGTCCTTCCTATCCTCTAGTGATCACCACTCCACTCTCCTCTCTAAGAAGACTTAGTTTCCTCAAACGAGTGAGAACATGCAGCATTTATTTTTCTATGTTTTGTTCAGCCTCTATCTTTGGAATACCACCCAAATTAGCTTTTGTTCTGTTCTGGCTTGGCTCTGTTCTCAGGCTGCTTTTCTCTAAAAAGTAGCAAAGAGAGCCTCTAGACACCCCAGGAGTATATTGCTCTTGTTTATCACCTGATGATTACCCTCTTTTCTCTACATCAGTCTCTGAAAATTCTGACTGGCTCTGCCGGTCATGTGAAATCCTAGGACAAGAGGTTCTGACTGGTCAGCCTAGGTCAGGCGCTCACTCTTAGATGAGAAAGATAAGATGATCGGGTAAAAAGCCGTTTAGAATGCCATGAAAGTATAGAAGGGCAGTGTGCTAGTGTGTGTGTGTGTGTGTGTGTGTGTGTGATTTACTGTTTTCTGAAGGATTAAAAGTTGCCAGCAGGCAAAAACAACAAATGTCTACAACAAATAAATATAGAACCTAACTGCTTTTGATTTATTTGCAGAATATCCTGAATACATTAAAAGTAATATAAAATATATCACTTTGTAAAATAAATTAGGCCAATGAGTGTGAAATGAGGCAATTCTAAGTTATTTTAGAAATCACCTCTCTTCACCAGATCAAATGGCTTTTTTTATTATAAAATGACTAGGTCTTTTAGCAATAACACTCCACTTCTCTTAAATAGTTGCATTTTTGTCAACTTTTAATTTTTGTTTAATTGAAAAACTATGAAAGTTTCGAGAGTAATTTGTGGATGTTTTGTTTGCCCATATACATCTTACCTAAGTTTATTAATTTTTTATATTGTGCATCATTTATTTTACCACTCTCTTTTTCAGAGCTTTTAGAGAGTAAGTTAAAGATACTATGTCTCTTTACTTTTAAATATTTCATTGCATATTTTCTACAAGTAAGGACAATGTCTTGAGTATTTTTAATATAGTTGTCAAAATTAGAAAATTTAATGATAAAGTACTCTTATCTATATATTCAAATTCTGTCAGTTGTTTAAAAGTTTTTGTTTTCTTGGTCCTATCCATGATCATGCATTGTATTATTATTTTATTTCTTTACTATTCTTTAACCAGGCAGAGTTTTTCACTTTTGTTTCTTGATATTGTATTTTTTTTAAGAGCATAGGCCTGTTATTTGGAAGAATGTCCTTTAATTTAGATACAGTGATTTCATGATTAAATTCAGGCCACGTATTTTTCATAAAAGTAGTACAGAAGTGAAACTTGTTCCTGTTATTGTGTACATGTTGGCTTGTCTTAATAGTGCTGATATTATACACAAATATGCATACACCTATATTTCTACATTGGTTAGTGTATATTTAAATATTATGAATTTATTCTATGTCACCGATACCGATATATCTGTTTAGCATATAATTGTATTTGGACTTTATATAACATGAAGACCTTATGAGTCACTCTGGAGATTTCAGAAAGAGTACAAAAAAAATCTGTATCAGAAAATTCTTATTAATATAATTGACTTCTTTTTGTTTGGTGGGGGAAATATAACTTACTAAGATTTGTAAGCAATCCAAGAAGAAACTACATTTAGATTTATTTTTAAAGAAACCCAAAGAAGGGTTATTATGTAAGTTGAAAGCTTACTGTACCTAAAGATACAAAACCTTTGACGCATATAGAAGTGCACATGATCTCTATGTGGCTTTAAGAAATGTACCCTTGTGTTTACTTTTCTGAATCTGATGGACAGTTAAACTTGAGACATGTTAACTTTTCCTATATGATTGATATGGACAGTACAGCAGGTACAGGTGGGTCTATACAAAACCAAAAACAAACTACAGTAAACAAATACTGGAAATATTAAGTTGCAGGAAAGATAAGCAAGCGAGTTATTCATAGAATTATAATTACATGGAAGCTCCCCTTGGCTGGGTTTCTGATGGAACCAGTGTTCTTTTATCTCCACGTTCCTCACCGTTAAATGTAACACCCTTCAATCTGCAAAGCAGCATCCATCTCAGATGTCTTTGTTCTTTCACTTCAGTGTCAGTGAAAGACTTTTTCTTCCTTGTCAGTCCTTATACCATGCACCACAGATTTTATTGATAGATTTTGATCCAGGTAATTGAGAAGAATTTAACTTCTTCTTTTTCTACTCCCTCAACAATTTTGTAGTGAACAAGACCTGTCAGGCAGTGTCCTAAAACCATAAGAGGAGGCTGATGTACTTTCATTTATGAAGCAGAAGTGTTTACAGTACACAGTGTCTGTGACATACTTTGTTATATTATAGTAAATGAGCTGGAAGTTGTTTTCTCAAAAGCAACAGCAAAAGTAGTTAACTTTGAGAACAGATAGTCTTTAACTGAGTAAAGCATCATTAACTCCCAAAGAGTAAACATATTAACCCTATAAGTAATAAGAGGGGAGGTGTAAGGTTCTTTGACTTAGGATTGTATAACACTACTTGGTGCCCTGAAAATAAACACAATAATAACAAAATAAATGTAATAACAAAAAAATTATAGTAAGCTTCTAATAAAATAAAATAGATAAGTAAAGATAATAATATGAGCTAATTCATATAATTATCATGTGCGAGAAAATATTCTAAGTGTGTCATACATATTAGCTCATTTAATCTTCCTCAAATCTCTCAGTCAGACACCACTTTTCTTCCTGTTTCCAAATGTACACAGTGAACACAACTAAGAGGGGTAGAGCTGGGATTTGAATCCGGAGAATCCCTCTGTGAGTCCAGTGTCTTAACAAATTGCTTTTATTCAGTTATCACTTGAATTAACTTATTGTATAAAGTTTTTTGATTGTTTAATTTAATCTTTTGACTTATTTTTTATTTTAAAGAGAAAAAAGATAACCAAAGAAACAGGTTAGTAGGACAATTACAATAGTTGATACATTGCCTACTGTTGTCTTCATATTAGTTAATCAGAGTGCAAGATATAGGTGTGATATCTTGTCTAAATTAGCACAATATTAGCACAAAGCATTCTTTTCAAGGAACTAAGACAAGCTAGCTGTAAAACTATCTTAACTATTTTGTGATACATATTTTTTCTTTTCCCCCCTTCCTTCTTTTCCTCTTTCCCCCATCACAGTTTGTCTTTTCTTTTGCACAGTTTTATCCCAGTTCACAATATCTGTTGTACAATTCATTTCTTATTTCTTTCAATTTCTTATTTCTTTCAATTTCTTACACTAGTGAGACAATAACATGTTTACACATATGTATCTGATTTATTTCACTTATGAGTATGGTCTGAAGTGGCATCCATTTACCTATAAAAGTCTCCAGTTTGCCCTTCTTTGTAGCTGAGTAGTACTCCATTATATTTTTAAAAAGCCGCATCTTTTTTTTATCCATTCCTCTGTTGATGGGCATTTGGGCTGTTTACAAGATCTAGCTATTACAAATTGACCTCCTATAAATATGAGTGCACATATATCACTGTGGCACGATGTTTGTAATTCTTCTGGGAAGATACCCAGAAGGGGACTAGCTGGGAGGAATGGAATCTCTAGTGTTAGTTTTTTGAGAAATCTCCACGCTGATTTCCACAGTGGCTGCACCAGTCTATGTTCCCACCGGCAGTGGAGAAGTGTTCCTTTTTCCCTACAGTCCTTCCAGCATTTGCTATGGGTTGTTTTTGGTGATTGTCATTCTTGCTGGAGTGAGATGGAATCTCGGTATTGTTTTAATTTACATCTCTTGAATGACCAATGATGTTGAACATTTTTTCATGTATTTATTTGTCATTTATATTTCTTCATCTGAGAAGTGTGCATTCATCTCAGATGCCCAGTTTTGGATTGGGTCTTTGAATTTGGGGGGTCTGATTTTTAAAATTTGTTATATATTCTAGATACAAGTCCTTTGTCTGTGGGGCAGCTGGTTATAAAGTTTTCCCATTTTGTGGGTTGTCTTTTCACTCTGTTGGAGATTTTCTTTTGTTGTGCAAAAGCCTTTTAATAAGGTGCGATCCCAGGTGTTGATTCTTTGTATTATTTCTCTTGCAGTTTGGGTTTTGTTCATGAAGTCTCTGCCTGTATCTATGTCTTTGAGATTTCTGTCTATTTTCTCTTCCAGTAAATTTAGTGTTTCTAGTTTAATATTTAGGTCTTTGATCCATTTTGACTTCAGTCTAGTGCATGGGGATAGACATGGGTCTAGTTTTAGTCTTTGGCATGTGGAAAGCCAGTTTTAATAGCACCATTTATTAAAGAGATTATCTTTCTCCCAGAGAACATATTTGTATCCTTTGCTAAAGATAAAGTGACTGAGTGTGTTTGGGGATGTATATGCATGTTCTAGTCTGTTCCACTGATCCTCATGTCTGTTTTTTTGCCAGTACCATGTTGATTCTATCACAGTAGTTTTGTAGTATAATTTCAGGTCTGGAATTGTGATGACCCTGAGTTGCCTTTGTTGCCTAGAACTGCTTTTGCTATTCTAGATGTTTTTAGTTCCAAGTGAATTTTAGGGATGTTTTCTTTATATCTGTAAAGTGTGTTAATGGTATTTTGATAGAGATTGCTATGTATAGCAGTTTTGGCAGTATGGCATTTTCACTATGTGGTTTCTTCTTATCCATGTGCAAAATATATCTTTCCATTTTCTAATATCCTCTTCAATCTCCTTTTCAGAGTACTGTAGTTTTCAATGTATAGATCTTTCACTTCCTTTGTTAGATTGATTCCTAAGTTTCTTTTTTTTTGGATTCTATTGTGGAAGCTGTGCTTTCCCTGTTTTCTCTCCCTCTCTCTGGGTTTGTTTTTTTGTATCAGAAAGCTATTTATTTTTGAGTGTTGACTTTGTATCCAGCTACCCTACTGAATTTGCTTATTAAATCTAGAAGTCTTTTACTGGAGTTTTTGTAGTCTTCTATGTAGAATATCATGTCATGTACAAACAGTGATAATTTAACTTCTTCCTTTCCTATCCTCTTTTTTTTGTCTGACAGTTCTGGCTAATGTTTCTAGAACTATGTTGAATAGGAGTGGTAGTGGCGGCCATCCATGTCTTGTTCCTGATTTTAGAGTGAAAGTTCTGACCATTTAGTATGTCAGCTGTTGGTTTGTAATAGATGGCTTTTATCAGATTGAGGTAAAGGTCATCTATTCTAATTTTCTGTAGGTTATTATTTAAAAATCAGAAATGGATGTTTGACTTTATCATATGTTTTTTTCTGTATCTAATGATATGATCATATGATCTTTGTCTTTGACTGTTATTGTTGTGTTATACATTTATTGATTTGCATATGTTGTACCATCCCTGCATCCTTGGGATGAATCCTCCTTGGTCATGGTGAATAATCTTGATGATTTGCTGTATTCTGTTTGCCAGTATCTTATTGAAGAACTGTGCAGTTATGTTCACTCAGGAGATTGGACTGTAGTTCTCTTTTTGGTTTGGTTCATCTCTGCTTTTGGAATCAGGATAATACTTACTTCCAGTAATGATTTTGGAAGTATTGCTTCCCTTTTAATATCCTTAAAGATTTCAACATTAATGGCATTAGTTTGTCTCTAAATTTCTTGTAAAATTCAACTGTGAATTGGTCAGGACCTGGGCTTTTCTTTGTTGGTAAGTTTTTAATTACATTATCAATTTCATTATCTGATATCAAATTATTTAGAACTTTTATACCTTCTTGGTTCAGTTTTGGCAATCTGTATGTGTCTAGGAATCTGGGTTTCCATCTTATTAGAATACAGATTCTCAAAGTAGTTATTGATGATCTTCTGGGTTTCTGTAGGACCCGTTGCTTGAATTTGAGTTTTTCTTTGTTCTTTTTTGATGAGGTTGGCTAAAAGTTTATAAATTTTACTTATTCTTTCAAAGAACATACTTTTTGAGTCACTGATTCTTTGTATTGTTTTCTCAGTCTGTTGAATTAATTTCTGCTCTTATCTTTACAATTTCCTACCTCATATCAGCTTTGGGTTTGATTTATTCTTCTTTTTCTAGAAGTTTGGGGTTCAACATTATTTTGTTTATTTGAGCTTGTTTTGTTTTCCTAGTGTGAAAATTCATTGCTATAAATTTTCCTCATAGGACTGCTTTCATGGTGTCCCATAATCTCCAGTATGTTCATTTAATTGCAGATACTGTTTAATTTCATCTTTAATTTCCTCTGTGATCCATTGGTTGTTCAGAGGGGTATTTGATTTCCTTATGTTTATGTAGTTTTTGTGATCTCTTTTCCAATAATTTCCAGTTTTATTGTGTTATGGTCAGATAGTATGGGATGATTTCGATTCTTCTGCATTTACTTAAGCATGTTTTATTGGCTAGTATTTTGTTTATTTTGGAAGACAACCCATGTGCAGCTGAGATGGATGTGTATTTTATGTGTTGGGGTGGAATGCTCCATACATATTGACCAAGTCCATTTGTTCACAGCTTTTGTTTAATTCTGATATCTTTTTGTTAATTTTTTGTCTGGTTGATCTACCTGTTTGTGAGAATGGGGTATTGAGGTCCCCCCCTACAATTATGTTAGTGCTTATTTGATTTTTCATGTCCATTAACATTTGTTTTATGTAGTTGTCTGCACCGATATTTGGTGCATATGTATTTATGATTATTATCTCTTCTTTTTGGAGTTTTTCCTTACAAGTATGTAGTGACCATCTCTCTTTTGATCAGTTTTGACTTAAAATTTACATTGTCTGCAAATAGAATAGCCACTCCTGATTTTTTTTTTTTTATGAGTTTCTGTGGCACGGAATATTTTTTTCCATGCTTTCACTTTTAGTCTATGAATTTCTTTCTGGGTTAAATGAGTTTCTTGAATGCTGCATATTTATTGGTTGCATTTTGCTTCTTCTTCTTGTCATGTTCTATTTTATTTTGTTTTCTGTGTTGATGCTTGTAGATTTCTTATGTTATATAGCTTTATTCCTGATACTGAGCTTCTCTAGGACATGTCTGTTCCTCAGGATGTCTTCCAGATGTGGGTGGTTCTTGGTCTTTATGTCTATCTCAAGAACCTACATTCCCAATATATTAAGATTGAGAAGTTGTTATCTGTTTGGCTCAGGGCCCATTCCTTTGGTACTGGACTGTGGTGATGGTTATGACCCTTTACAATTGCAGCATTGCCATACAAGGGAGAAAAAACTGATTATAACAGGTATTACATCCTGCTTAAAGTAGTAGAGTTAGCAATAGCAATAGTCTCAAGCATAGCGTGGCTACTGAAAAACTGTGGTAACTATTAGCCTGATATCTTTAACCACGGAAGCAACTTACACCAGGAACTTGTCTGCAGTGATTTTCCACATAGAAGAGTGATTATGTGTGTGGGGTTTAAGAGGGAGGGGGCAGGATGGAGAGATGAATGTGGTTGAGTACAGTAGGAGCAAGGCTGGAGGGCAAAGGGTGATCATTCAAGCTTTAGCTTATGAGAGGGGAGGAATGGAAGAGAAAGCCTAGGAGTATCTAAGTTAACCAGAAAGAATATTTACCCATGTGAAAGTACCATAAAAATTGAGCAAGATTGTTGATGAAAGAGAGGAAGAACAGCAGAAAGGCAAGGCAAGACATCTAAGTCGTGAAAAAAAAGAGAAAAAAGAAAAAACAGAAATCAAAAATAGCAACAACACACAGAAAAAAAGAGACAAAATAGAACAGAGTTATAAAAAACCCCACAAACCTAGCTGATCAGAAAGAGGAAAACCAATCAGACAAACAGAGAAAAACAAAAATAGTAAAATTCCTCTGGTGTCTACAGTTCTGTGGTATGTCCAAGTGGGATCCAGAAATGTGTTCTCTGGCCAAGTTTGCAGTGGGATTTGTGCTGGGTATGGGGCTGATCTTGGTCTCTGGATGTGGGGGCTGGGACTGGCCTTCTGCTGCTGGAGTTCTCCCCAAGCTCTTTAGTAAAAAAAAGTTGACCCTACCTGCCCACTTCAATTCCATGTGTCTGTGTGACCAAGCACAATGGTGATTGACTTAACTTACCGAGTGCTGGCTTCTATTGTCACTGCTACTTTGGACTTTTCCATGGTGCTACTGTGGCTTCTCATTGACATACTTGAATTGCTATCTTCACATCTCTTATGTCTTGGGACTGTAACAAAGTAAGACAAAGGTTACTTGAACACAAGCACTGCAATACTGTAACATTTGATCAGATGACCGAGTTGGCTATGAAGTGACTGACAGGTGGAAAGACAGTATACATAATACAGATATCCTCAACAAAAGGATTATGCATGTCATAGCAGGATGTAGCTGGATGGCATGAAATTTCCTTATGCTACTTAGAATGTCATGAAATTTAGAATTTTTGAATTGTTTATTCCTAATGTTTTCTACTTACTATTTTCAGAATGTGGCTGACCATGGATAATTGAAACCTTGGAAAATGAAATTGAAAATAAGAGAGGGGGCATAGCAACAATCCTAACAGCTATAAATATGAATATTTCTGTTTTATTTCCATTTTTTATTACTCTTTGTTTTTCCTTTGGCCTGGAAATAGTTTATATTTTGTATCTGACACAAATACTTAGCAGCCCATAGTCAAGTTCCTAGCTGAGCCCTCACAGGTTAGGATGGGATGGCAGAATTTGTGATTGACCATTGTAATTTATTTGTAAATTTCCCCATAACTTAACTCTAAGGTTTTTTTTTCCAAGTTGTTTTAAATTTGGCCTGCACGATTTAGTTTCTTACAGGAAAAGACAATGAAATTACAACCTTATAATAACTTATGAGATGTTATATTCCACTATTACTATTAGTGCCACTTCAGTAAGTAGTGTTTTAGAGTATTATAACTGCCTACCACAGCCTATAACAATTATATGCATGCACTAAAGTTACTTGCTTTTTTTGGTTCATAATTTTGTGGTTAAAAGGTTGTGTGGCTTATAATGTATTTTTTATTGGAACTTAAAAGTTTCCCATCTGAGAAGTAATCATTTGGAAACCCTGGGAAGGGGTGTGACCTCATTATCATCGTTCTTCTCAAGTAGTCATTCTGCAGTGGTGATAGGATGTCCACTTGTAGGGAGGCAAGATTTGATATCTGGAGTAAATTCCACTTTTATTATCCTCGTAATCCAAATAAGTATGTTTAAATTCTATTTCTTTTTCTTCTTTAGTTATTTGTAAAAAAAAATTAAAAGTAAATATGTTTAAATTATGTGAGGATTACTTTTCTGTTTTTAATTTAATTTTGTTTTAAAGAGAATAAAAAGAATAACAAGATAACACCAACATAGAGAAAAGCAAAACAACACTAAAACTATAAAAATGATAAGGGGTTTCAGAACAAAGTGATAGGAATTAACAAAGGTTGTTATACTACTTATTGTTATCTTCAACAAAGTTGCTCAGATTGCTAGACGTAAGAATCTAAAATTGATCAAACCAATAAGAGAATAAAAAATAACAAAAAAAATTAGAAAAGATGCATAGCTTCACTAAACAAGATGGTAGGAATTCACCAATAGTTGTTATATTGCATATTGTTGTCTTCAAATTAGTTTTTCAGATTACTAGACATAAGCATACAAAATTGGTCAAAAAATTTAAGCATTAGCTGTTTCTTTCAATAAACCAATAGACATCAGCAGTACAATTATCCCAGCTAACCTTATATATACATATATACATTTCTCCTTTCTTTCTTTCTTTCTTTCTTTCTTTCTTTCTTTCTTTCTTTCTTTCTTTCTTTCTTTCTTTCTTTCTTCTTTCTTTCTTTCTTTCTTTCTTTCTTTCTTTCTTTCTTTCTTTCTTTCCTTTCCTTCTTTCTTTCTTTATTTCTTTCCTTCTGCTTTCCCTCATTGCTTTTTATATTTTGTAGTGGCAAAAATAGTTTTGTGGGTAATAAAAGAGATCATTAGATATGGGAACAAAATAGCTATAAATGACAAACACAACAGAATTAAAATTATTGGCATCTTGAAAGTTTTGGCATATGCATTTGAGTTTAATTTAGAAGATTGTTAAATACAATAAAAATATAAAAGTTCTTCCACTTTTTTGACTCTGTAGTACATGTGGGACAAAAATGATTACACACTTGATCTAAAGTGCTAAAATAAATTCATTTGAAATATTGAAGTTTGAGACAATCTCTGGTATTATGATACTTATAAATATTTGGGAGTTATGACAATTATCAGAACATAAGACAAACTGGTAGGCACCTTAATAGAGGAAGATATCTCCTACAGGTGAGATGACCACGAAAGCGATCACTAAGGAAACAAGATGTAAGCTGGCCTTCAGTGTGTTTTAGTTTGTTTTGTTTGATTTTGTTTCTATTTTGTTTTATTTTGTTTTGTCTTGAGGTTGAACACAGGGCATTGTGAATGATAAGCACGTGCTCTACCACTGAATTTCACTCCCATTTCTGAAGACTAAACAAAAAGTATTTTAACAAGGGGAAAGGGAAGCTGTTCCAGTAGGGAAAAAGTTTGGGGGAGAAGATGTAAAAGTGGGAAAGCATACAATGTTTAGTATATTTGTACAACAGTGTAAGAAATAGTGCTGAAAGAGTTAGGATGAGCCAGAACAAGAAGGCCTTCAATGCCTTAGCCAAGAGCAATGAATTTTATTCGATTATCAATAATATGATTCAAGATTTTGATCAGAGTGTAGAGAATTTCCTGTGGTAATTGTATCTGGATGCACCTAATGAAAAATTCTGCTGAAGTTATACGAAATTAATAATGACTTTAAAATTTAAGCATAGTGGTACTTATCTATCACTATTGATTTTTCACATCCATAATACTAAGTTTTATAGCTGGGAGGGTAATTTTTTCAAGATGATGAAGGTAATACTCTATTACTAAAGACTATATCTATAAAATTCAAATGTTGGAAAAATCTCATTTAATATTTTACTTTAGATGTTCTCCTGAGAAGTCCTATCATCAAGTGTATTATAACTGTAAATATGTAACCATATTTCTCTAGATTCAAATTGAGCTTGAACTTTGTCTCTTCTTATGATATATTTTATTTCCATTCTGAATAATCAATGTTTTTAGTTGATGTTGCATGTCTTTAGATGTTTTTCTGATATTTATTTTGATCACAGTAATAGTCTGAAAATTTTTCTATGTAATTTGAAAATTTCAACTCTCATTCTTTAAATATGTTGTGCTTTAGGCTCCCCAGATTCAAAGACCCAATCCAAAAATGGGCTTCTGAAATCAATATGAACTTCTCAGATGAAGATACACAAATGGCAAATAAATACATGAAGAAGTGTTCAGCATCATTGGTTATTTGAGAAATGTAAATTAAAACAACACTGAGATTCCATCTCACCCCAGAAAGAATGGCTATCATCAAGAAATCAACCCATAACAAATGCTGGAGAGGCTGTGGGTAAAAAGGAACCCTTATCCACTGCTGGTGAGAGTGTAGACTGGTGCAGCCACTGTGGAAATCAGTGCGGAGATTCCTCAGGAAACTAGGACTAGCAGTTCTATTTGACCAAGCAGTTTGCCTCCTGGGTATCTTCTCAAAAGAGTTAAAAGCATCATACCATTGCAATATATACATATCTATGTTTATAGCAGCACAATTTGTAATAGCCAAAACTTGCAAACAACCCAAATGCCCATCAACTGAGGAATGGATAAAAAAGATGTTTTTTTTTTAATATAACAATATTACTCATCCATAAAGAAGGATAAAAATGAGACATTTATAAGTAAATGAATGCAACTAGAGACCATACTCATAAGTGAAATAAATCAGATTCACATGTGTAAACATCGTGTTGTCTCACTACTGTAAGAAACTGAACAAGTAAATAAGATCCAAAGTGTAAAATAGATATTGGGAATAGGGAAGAAACTGTCCAAAAGCAAAGAAAAACTGTGATGGGAGAATGGGGAAAGGAAGGAAGGGAAAAGGAAAAAAATATACACACAACATAGTTGTACAGCTAATATCTCTTAGTTCATTGAAAAGGAAGGTTTGTATTAACATTGTTTGGATAATATTTCATGCCTGTGCATGTATTAATTATTGTTACTCTCCTATTAATCTCTTTTGAAACTCTGTTTTATTGTTATTTTCAATTTTTTCTCTTTGAAATAAAAAACATATATTTTGCTTTTATTTTACAAAGGTACTTTTGAGGTAGTATTTTAAATTGCTAATGTATTGCTTTTTATTTATACATTGTTATTTATACTTACTAATATATATATAGTAAATTATATATATATATATGGCTTGATATATGGAAAGAACTCTGAAATGGAAGCCAAGATTTGCAGTACTTTCATTAAACTATTTGTCATGTTAAGGTCACCCTGAAACCCCCTGTTTTATTGCTTGTAAAATAAGGAAATAATTCTGTCTACGTAGGTTGTTGAGGGATTAATTTGGACAATGGAATTAATGTGCTTAAAAAGGTTTAGATATTATTGTTAGGTATCTTCATCAATTAGAATCCTCATTATTAGAATCTGAAAATACTTCTTCCTATTTTCAGATTCTGAAAGTTTTCCATCATGGTTCTGTCTAGTTCTGTTTTCTCTCTCTCTATTGCTATGATATGCTAATTTAAGTTTAAAGAAAGTGCTGGATCTAAATTTTCTGCTACTTGCTGGTCTGCTGCTGTTAGTGCCAGAGTGGTGATGTTTTGTGTTAACACTGTGAAGAATATTTATGAGAATAATTAGTCTGTGTCGGTTATATTAGAGCTGGTTACCTCAATGTTTGCCTGGTAGGAGGTATATCCCCTGCCATTATTTGGCTCCTGGTCCACAGCTTTAAATTATGTGAAGCAGAAAATGATTATAAATGGTTCCTTCCTGTGGTGTTCCTTATACTTCCTCTCCTGACACAGAGTTTTGTAGATTTTTTTCTCTTCAGTTTCTCCTTGTATTGCAGCATAGTAGAGATGTCCCATTTGGTGGTCAAGTTGCAAAGCAATTCCTTTCAGCACCATTAATCTATGGTTAAGAGTTGATTTGTTTTTAAAGATGAAATTTTAATTGATCATTTTTTTTTTAACTGAACAAGTTGATTAGTTCTGCTGAAAATTGCTATGATTTGTCTTTCATGTTGAAGGGCAAGAGTCTCATAAAATATATGTTTGGGGGAAAGTGTACATAAGTGGATCAATTTATTTTTTGTTTTTGTTTTTTTTGAGACAGGGTCTCGATATGCAGTTCAGGCTGGCCTTGAGCTCTCTTTGCAGCCCAGGCTGGTCTCGAACTTGCAACGATGCTCCTGCCTCAGCCTCCCAAGTGCTGGGATTACAGGCTTGCGCCACTGTGCCCGGCTTAAGTGGATCAATTTGGTGGGGGAGAATCTACAAATGCAAAAATCAGAATTAAAATATCATGCTTTTCAAGTTCTTTTTTGTCGGTGGTAAGTGGCATCAGCTATCTTGTTTTTGACGTATTTGGGTAGACGAGCCAAATTTTATAGAACTTTTGATTTATATTCTTATGATAGCTTTTCGGTTTATCAGTTCTTTGCCTGTTATGTGCCTGCTGAGCATGAAAGGCACTTTTGAGCTTTGTAGTAATAAAAAAACTACAAACATTGGCCCAGGGGATAGGCTTCCTCTAGAAATAACATGAATATCTATAGTTGCTATAAACAATTTTTATGGAGACTTGAGGCTCACTCCGTATATTGTTATTTGAATTAGTAATCAGATTTCTATTTAACTAACATCCTAGAGGGAAGACTCATTCTAATGCAGCTGTTACAATGCAACAGCTGTCTGGGTCATACTGGATCAAATGGTCATGGCTAGTACTGTATAGGAACATGTTAAGATTTTGCAGAATTATTCTTTCCTTGCAGAAAGGTAACTGACTGTTACTGTGTAGCCCTCAAAATCCTACAGCATGTTTCAAAAGCATGACTCTTGCAGATACCTATGGTATACTCCATTTCATAAAAGATTTTCTATCTTTTGCAGCACTGATATGAGCTGCTGTGTAGTGGCACTGTCTACTTCCCATGGTAATTTCACTAATATGCTTCCTATTGTAGGTCAGAACATTAGTTTAAAGAAAGGTAGGCAGGGTGGAGGTTTGGGAATGAAAACTGATCAAAAACTTAAATTTTCTGAGGAGCAGATAGGCTTTTCTGTGCTTTTGATCAGATTTGAGTGAATAAAAAGGAATTTCGGGTTTGCTTTGAGTTTAATATTACTTGAAACTCGTACTAATGCCTGTGGCCACAGGGTAATTAGTATCAGTCATGTAATCATCAAGTAACAGGTACTATTTTCTACATTTACTGTTCTCAGTACAAAACTCATAGGTACAGAAAAAACTCATCATATTTCACTCACCATTACAATTCTCAGAACATGTGCGAAGGCCATTGTGTTTAAACTAGAAGCTTAGTTTTCTGCCTTTTCCTTTAAGAAGATGTCAGCCAGCCCTCTGCTTTCCTTTCCCTTTGTTCATTTTCCCTCGGGATCTTCTGTCCAGGTGTTTTAGCTGATGTTTAATGAGGCTTTTGACTTGGTTCAAGCAAGTGTTGAAGTCAGACCTTAAGGCAAAAGGACACAAGAAAGGCCCGTTTTGCCATCTGGAGAGAGCGTGGGATGGGCGATCTGTGGAAGAACAGAGAGGGATGTGGGTGTGGAACCTGGCACTTGTGTGAGAGCTGGGCAAGGAAAGACTTCTGCTCAGAAGAATTTCAAACCCTTGAGAATAGGATTAAACATAAGTAAGTGAAGTGAAATATTACATCTGGTTATAAAAGTAAGAACTTCCTATACTTTAGTTCAGCGTCTGTAAGTAAGTTGCATATTTTTAGAAGCATCTTCCCTATAGTGCATGGAAATTTAGATATTCGGAATCAGGGCTGACACTACCTACAAATGTAAATCATTTTTGAATTTAGTTGTAATATTACCATGTACTTACATTGTACTTTACAGTTTCTGAGTGCTTGCATATCAGGTGATGTTATTTTGGTTTTATGTATGATTTAAGTCCCTTTGTTGCCCTGAGTGTACCTTGGAGGCCACATGAAGTTGAGGGTCAGCTGCAAAGGCCTGTAGCTTCCACCCACATGCCTGTGAGAGCTTTGCTGCACTCCAACACTACCCCGATTTTTTTTTGACATCCTTCAGGGAGTGTCCTCACCAGGGCCATTGTGACACATCTGCTGCCTCACAGAGGGCCCCTCTGTGGGAATGCAGTCCCTGCACAGAGCTTTGCTGCTTTGAGCTCAAAATGCTGGTAGCTTTGCTCGAAGAGAGGTGCGGAAGAGACCAGGAAGGGTGGGGAGTTTGCCAGCTGTCTCATGTGTGACCCTTTCTTCCTGTAAGCCAGTGTTGCTAGCCATGCACAAATCTGCACTCTTACAACCAAATATACAAATAATGCCAATTTTATTTGAGTTTGTGAAGCTGCAAACCATTATTTAAACAGTGTGTGATCACTGAGAGATCTGGGGTCTCCACAGGGCTCTGTGTACCCCAAAATCACATTTGGTGAAAGTGCTCTTTTGGTTCAAATTTCCTGATTATGTTTTTTGTAGTTTCTGAAAGAAAATTTCTGGGTTTTAAAAAAATTTAAAAAACCTTATTTTTACATAAGCGAATTCTGGACAGATGGAGAAGTCCCTTCTCGTCCACTGTGAGACAGTGTGCAGATGGTTGGAACCACAGGTGGCCCCGGGATGCCATTATTCTATACTGAGGTCATTAGACTATAAGTGGTATAAAGCTGGCCGTCTCATGGCCCAGTTTTGTTAGCATTTTACATTCAAAGAAACAACAGAGTGTTAACCAAAATAATGAAATAAAAATGTAAGTCTTCACTACTTTTTTTTATTGCACAGCCAAAGGGAAATAATTATGCAACAGAATAAATCTTTCATAAGTATTTCTCCTTAATTTTATCATTTTCCCAATCACCCATACACAGCAGCTGGGAAATATCTCTCTCCCATTCCATTGTATGCTCCCAGGAAGCTCAGGTCACACAGGCTTCTGAAATATCATCCTGCTTTTCTCTGGTTTGAACTTTTATTAAATAGATGAAGTTAGCTTTGGGGACCTGTTTTAGAATCTGGCTGTTCTGGTGCTTTGAGCCCGCAAAAGGAGAGAGAATCTGCTTTCTCAGTGGGCGGTGTGTGTGTGAACAGTGGGGACGCAGAAGATTGTAAACATACAACTCAATACCTTTCCTTTTATTCTTGGAATGATAAAAACCAGATATGCGTGCAAAGAGGTTGCGGTATATATTATAGGCATGAAGAATGTTTATGCCCTAACATTTTTGAAAAAAGTTTTGGTGAAATTAGAGCATCTGACTATCAAGGATAATTGCATTTCTCTTAAGCAGTGGAAAACATTCCCTCTGAAATTGTAATTCTGTAAGGGATGGGCTTTCTTATTTCAGGTTGGCTACTAAAACGAAAAGAGCCAAATGTGTGGCCGCCAGTGGAGGATAGCTAGCTTGTTTTGTCTTTAATTTTATTTTTTCTTTTCAACCAACTTTTAAATTATGCTAATTTGTACTTTATGTATCCCATAAACCACTCTATATCATCTGTTGGCCTAAATGGTATATAAATATGCGTGATGTGGTACAAAACAGTAAAGCTTTTATGTAAGTGCCAATTTATTGTAATTCTATAGCATTAATGGCAAAGAATCAGTTACTGGTCTTATAAGAGCATTAAATCAGAGATAGAGATAAAAAGGAAAGCTGTTTGATATTGGATCAAGCAGAAATTCTCTAGTAGTCTGGAGGAAAGGGTTAGAAAAACTACAGATTATTTTTACCTCTATCCTACCTGTGTCTCAGATTTTAATGACTATCACTGTTCAGTTTTATAAGTGGTCTGATTTTACTTTACCACATATAATACTCTGTCTGCACCTGCCACTAAGTAGGATTGCAGTACATATCTTCAGGGTGATTTTATATTTTTTTTTGTTTTTGTTTTTGTTTTTCTCCGGTACCGGGAACCGAACTCACGACTTTGCGCTTGCCAGGCAGGAGCTTTGCCACTGAGCTAAATCCCCAGCCCCTTATATTTGAATTGACTGTTCTCTAGTAAGATTAATTTTTAGTAGTTCTTATAAGCTAAAGTTTTTCTAGTGTGACTTTTTGTCACACATCTTCATTAGTTGATTTCTATTTTATTCTTATGTTAATTTTTCTTATTATAGGGATGTATTTATCTTACAGTAATTTCAAGTTTTTTTAAAAATGATAAGATCAAATATAAATTGTTAAAAATGAGCGCCATTTAATTTTTTTTTTCTTTAGTATGCTGTGAGTGCCGTGCAGTAGGATTTGGTGCTTTGAATTATTCATTGACAAGTACCTTTTTACTAGGGAAGTTATTTCAGTGTTTTTAGTTGACATTTCAATAATTAACTAGACAAAACATCCTGGAATTTTGAGATATTT
The DNA here is from genome assembly GCF_000276665.1 of Chinchilla lanigera. Taxonomy (NCBI): domain Eukaryota; kingdom Metazoa; phylum Chordata; class Mammalia; order Rodentia; family Chinchillidae; genus Chinchilla; species Chinchilla lanigera. The sequence goes on along the minus strand of NW_004955425.1, from coordinate 19,887,787 downwards.
GCATAGCTGATAAACACCGACCTTTCTTAACTTTGTTTAGTTTAAAATAATTAAGAAATTGTCATGAAAGAAGCTGACATCCAATTTTATGAACTGTTAGTGGAACAACTTCTGTGGACAAAGGGTTTTTGATTATTTTTCATTGGACATGTTTTAAGTAAGCTAATGTAATAAAATTATCACTGAAGAATTTTCAATAAACATATAAAAGAGATTAATAAGCAGCTAGATAGTGATATTGTGTTAATTGATCCCACCACTTAAGAAAAAGATAAAAGAAAGAAAAGATAGTACGACAGTGATTAACAGGATTCATATGTCAAAAAGGCTAGAGATACCGTTTCTGTGAGTGTTTTCAGTTCTAGAAAACACTCAAACCCTTAGTTTGCCTTTTGATAAGACCTGTATGAAAATACCTGTACTCTCTCCATATGTCTGTTATACATGTACTTTCCATGAGTAGAGATGCCTGGATAACAGGGAATTGTTTAAAGTTATAGCGTACTATTTTATATGAAAGAGCAGGGGGTGGGGTGGTGGCACATGGAGGAAACCGTGTATTTAGCAAAGCTTTGTCTCAGATCTTCCAATGAACTCCTTGTATTTCTGAGAGCTGCATTAAAGTAACTGCTGACTTTGCTTTATTGAAAAAGAGGACCGTACATGGAGGAAGGGACATATATCTCAAGAGGTCACTATGTATTTCATTTTCAGAAGGCTTAGAAATAAAGCGTGTAGTTCTTGATCTGGAGTACAACATAGTCTTTGGCTTAGAATATATGGTATAGTAATGTGTACTGAAAAGATATTTCGTGGCCGGAGACTGAATTTCTAGACCAGGTTCTGTCACTAAATTGCTTTGTGGTCCCAGGCAAGTTGAGGTTTTAGTTTTATACGTGGTCTGGGTTTAATAAAAATTATATGAAAGACTTTCATGTTACTATGCAAATGCTTCCCCTAGGATTTTCATTGCTTTTATAAACAGAAGATTGATATTAGTCTGTATACTTAAAATATTTTGGAGGCTGTCTGTGAAATATTGTAAAACAGGATGGAGAATTAAGTCCTTCAAAAATCACAAGTTCCTGGTTCCAGGTGGCGTTTAAGCAGAGGTGAAACACTCACCAGAACGGTGATAACCGGGGTGGGGTGGTAGGAGGCTGAGGGTCTGTTAGTTGATTTGTTACTGGGTACACCAAGCCCTTAAGATTTTAGAATTCTAGTTCTTGGTATTAATCCACTTGCTGGCTTCTCTTCGAGTTGACGAGCTAAGCAGTCATGCAGTGAAGACAAAGATGAGCACAAAGGCAGGTAGTTCAAGGTCTCCTTCCAAGGCTGCAGATAGAATTGTCTCTTATCACACCAGGGCCACTCAGCATCCCAGGCGGGCTTCTTCCAGGGCCCCGCCCCTTTCCAGCCTCATCCACACTGACATCCTGGGGTTTAGGGTTTCGCATTAAAGTCCTTCATGGGAAATGTTGGTATTTTCATGCAATCTATGTAATGCTCTCATATACTGTAAATCAATTCTAGCTTACCCTACCTGGGTACAACGTCTATAATCAAGTTCTTGTTGCTGAGCAACAATACTGACACCCGTGAGTTAAAGGAGAAGAGATTTATTTTGACTTATGTTTGCCCGCTCGGCCTCAGGCATCGCGATGGCCTGGAGGCGAAGCTGGGAGGGTGACAGACCCTCAGTCTCACACAGCGGCCTTTTCTGAGCAGACCTCAACCCCTCCGGCTGCGATGCCGCAGAACGCATCCTCTCTCACACCTGAGGCTTCAGGGCCCGTTTCAGAACTAAACATAACAATATCACTTCGTTTGAACAGATTTTGTGTAGGACTTGCAGCATGGAAATTTCAAGCTTTGTTTTTAGACCTTTTTGGAAATTTTTTTAAAAAATATTTTTATTCTGTGGTTAGTAGAATCTGAGGATGTAACACCCATGGGTACCAAGGGACCTCTGACTGTGGTTGTTGTCCTGTTTATCAAAATCATATCAATTCCATAAGATCAGTCTTTGGTTACTTTTTCATTCTTATATTTCTTATATTTTCCAAACTGCTTTCCGATACCTTGGCACTCACTGGCCAAAGTAATGTTGGAGCGTCTCTGGGGATAACGTATAAACCATTCATTTACACACTTAGTCATATCAAGCTTCTCTTGCTACTTTGATATTTTGTGAGTGCTGTGTAACGGGAATAGTGCCTTATACTTGTAACCCCTCATTACTATACCTTCATAATAACTCAGTGATTATTCAGTGAATTAATTTTTGCATTTTGCCCATGAAAGAATACATCTTTGCAGCTCTGCTCCTTGAATGATTACACTTAATCTCCAACATTCTCTTTTATTCATTGAATAGTCTTTTGTGGAAAGATTTTACTAGACTTTTTTTCATTTTTATTTTGGAGGTTACAGTGTGTTCTCTCTTTTCAGAATATCAATAAAGTTTCCAGTAGATGGAAACTTTCACATTTGTCACACTGTGTCCTAGATGTTCTTAGGCTACAGGACTTCAGTTCATTTCAAATGAAAATTAGTCCTAGAGAATAGTTTTTAAGACCTCTCAGATTCCTGTAGTTTTCATCTTTAGCACATTGCCTTTATTTTTAAAAATTTACTTTAAAAATAAAAGAAGGTAAACATCACAAACAAACATCCATTTACAAAATAGCATAAGAACAATACAAGCAAGACTGAATTACAAAGTGGTAGGAAATTAACAATGTTTGTTGTATTACATTTTGGTATCTTCAAAGTGATTTCTCAGGAAAACCAATAGAGATATGCAAGATTGATTAAATAATGAATCATTAACTGTTCCTTTCAGTAAAGTGATAGAAATCAGTAGTACAACTATGTTAGCTATCTGTATATACATACATACATATATAATTTCCCCTTCTTTCCCTTCTCTTTTCTCACACACCAGTTGCTCTTTACTTTTGAGCAGTTTCCTTTTGTTTCACAGTGTCCGTCATATCTCCTAATTTTTATTCACTCTTTCAGGTTCTTACACTAGTGACAAATACGTTGCTTACACATGGAGATCTGGTTTATTTCACTTATGAGTATGGTCTCTAGTTGTGACCATTTACCTATAAGAGCCTTGAGTTTATCTTTCTTTATAGCTGAGTAATATTCCATTATACAAAAGTACCACAATTTCTTTATCTGTTCCTCAGTGGATGGACATTTGGATTGCTTCCACAATTAGGTAATTACAAATTGCACTGCTATGAACATGGATGCACATATATCACTGTGATATGACATTTTCAGATCTTCTGAGAAAATACCCAGAAGGGGAATAAGCTGGGTTGAATGGGACCTGTAGATCTAGTTTTCTGAGGAATCTCCAAACTGATTTCTGCATTGGTTTCACCAGTCTGCATTCCCACCAGCAGTGGACAAGAGTTCCTATTTCTCCACAACCTCGCCAGCATTTGTTATAGGTTGATTTCTTAATGCTAGCCATTCTTACCGGGGTGAGATGAAATCTCAGTGTTGTTTTAATTTGCATTTCTTGAATGACTAATGATGTTGAACATTTTCTCATGTATTTATTTACGATTTGTAAAGTGTGTGTTCATCTCAGCTGCCCATTTTCGGATTGGGTTTTTGAATTTGGAGGGCTGATGTTTTTTAATTCTTTATATATTCTAAATAGAAGACCTTTGTCCAAGGGACAGTCAGCTACAATTTTTTCCCAATTTGTGGATTTTCCTTTTACTCTGCTGGTGATTTCTTTAGATATGCAGAAACTTTTCAGTAGGATGAGATCCCAGTTGTTGATGCTTTGAAGTATTTCACGTGTGGTTTCGTTTTTGTTCATGAAGTTTCTGCTTACCCCCATGTCTTTAAGATTTTTACCTACTTTCTCTTACAATACATTGTAGTGTTTCTCTTTCAATATTAAGATCTGTGATCCATTTTGACTTGAGTTTGGTGCATGATGATAGACTTGGGTCTATTTTCAGTCTTTTCAGGTGGCAATCCAATTTTTCCAGCACCATTTATTAAAGAGACTAACGTTCTTCCAGTGAGTTTGTTTGGCCCCTTTGTGAAAGAGTAGGTGGCTGACTGTATTTGTGGTTGTGACTATTTCTTTCAGTCTGTTCCGTTGACCCTCTGGTCTGTTTTTTAGCTAGTACCATGTTGATTTTATTACAGTACCTTTGTAGTACATTTTCAGCTCAGGGATTGTGATTCCACCTGACTTGTCTTTGTTGCCCAGGATTGCTTTTGCTATTCTGGGTCTCTTCGGGTTCCAGATGAATTTAAAGAATGTCTTCTCTAGATCTGTGAGGTATGCTAATGGTATTTTAATGGGAATTGCATTGAATCTGTACAACAGTTTTGGTAGTATGGCCATTTTCACAATGTTGGTTCTTCCTATCCATGAGCAAGAAATATTTTTCCATTTATTGAAATCCTCTTTGATCTCTTTTTTCAAAGTACTGTAGTTTTCATTGAATAGATTCTTTACTTCTTTTGTTAGATTGATTCCTAAATATTTCAGTTTCTTGGATGCTAATGTGAAGGGTATGGTTTCCTTAATTTCTCTCTCAGTCTGTTTGTTGTTTGTGTATAGGAATGCCTTTGATTTTTGGGTGTTGACTTTGTATCCAGCTACACTGTTGAATTTGTCAATTAATTTAAGGTGTGTTCTTGTGGAGTTTTTGGGGTCTTCCATGTAAAGTATCATGTCATCTGCAAATAGTGATAATTTTACTTCTTCCTTTCCTATCCTTATTATTTTTATTTCTCTCTCTTGTCTAATTGCTCTGGCTAATGCTTCCAGAACTGTGTTGAATAGCAGTGGTGACAGCGGACACCCTTGTCTTATTCCTGATTTTAAAGTAAAGCTTTCAGTTTGTATCCATTTAGTATGATTTGGCTGTTGGTTTGTCAGAGATGGCTTTGATCAGATTGAGGTAAAGACCAGCTATTCCTATTTTCAGTAGGGTTTTTATTATGAATGCATGTTGAACTTTGTCAAAAGCTTTTTCTGCATCTATTGAGATGATCATGCCGTTTTTGTCTTTGGCTCTATTGATATGGTATGTAACATTTATTGATTTGCGAGTATTGAACCATCCCTGCATTCCTGGAATGAATCTGAGTTGGTCATGGTGTATGATTTTCTTGATGATTTGCTGCATTCTACTTGCTAGTATTTTATTGAGTATCTTTGCATTTATATTCATTAGGGAGATGAGTTTGTAGTTCTCTTTCTTGGTTGGGTCTTTCTCTTTTGGTATCAGTATAATACTTGCCTCCAGAAATGAGTTAGGGAGAATTGCTTCCTTTTCAATTTTATTGAAGAGTTTGAGGAGGGTTGGTATTATCTGAATTTCTTGTAAAATTCTGCTGTGAATCCATTAGGGCCTGGGCTTTTTTTCTTAGTAAGTTTTTAATCACGTTTTCAATCTCATTAATTGATATTGGGTTGTTCAGGATTTTTATATCTTCTTGATTCAACCTTGGTAATTTGTACATATCTAGGAATCTGTCCATTTCTTGTGAGTTTTTTTATCCTATGAGAGTAAAGATTTTCAAAGTAGGTATTAATGATCTTCTGAATATCTGTGGGATCTGTAGTTATTTCATCCTCTTCATTCCTTATTGCATGAATTTGAGTTCTTTCCTTTCTTTTTTTGATAAGGTTGGCCAGGGGTTTATCAATTTTATTTTTTCTTCCAAAGAACCAACTCTTAGAGTCATTTATTTTTTGTAGTGTTTTCATTGTCTGAGTTGCATTAATTTCTGCCCTGATCTTTATAATCTCCTCCCTTTGAGTTTTGGGCTTGACTTGGTATTCTTTTTCTAAAAGTTTGAGGTGCAGCATTAGGCTAATTAGTTGTTCTGTTTCCGTTTTCCTTATATGTGAGTTCACCACTATAAATTTCCTTCTGAGGACTGCTTTCATTGTATCCCACAGATTCTGGGAAGTTGTATTTACATTTTAATTTGTTTGTAGGTATTTTTAAATTTCTTCTTCAATTTCTTCTGGGGCCAGTTGGTTGTTCAGGAGGTTGTTGTTTGATTTCCAAGTGTTTATGGAGTTTTTGGCATTCCTTTTGTCATTAATTTCCAGTTTCATTGCACTGTGGTCAGACAATATGCATGGGATAATTTCGATTCTTTTGCATTTAGCTATGTATGCTCTATGGTCTAGAATATGTCCTATTTTAGAGAAAATCCCATGTGCAGCTGAGAAAAGTGTGTATTCTGATGTTATGGGGTGGAACACTCTGTATACATCTACTAGGTCCATTTGTTTGCAGATTTGGTTCAGGTCTGTTATTTCTTTGCTGATTTTTTGTCTAGTTGACCTAGCTCTTTGTGTCAAAGGGGTTTTGAGGTCCCTTATTACAATAGCATTATTAATTATTTGGGTTTTCATGTCTGTTAAGATTTATCTTATACAGTTTGGTGCTCTGATATTTGGTGCCTACATGTTTATGATTGTTATCTCTTCCTCTTGTAGTTTTCCCCTAAGAAGTATGTAATGACCTTCTTTACCTCTTTTTATTGTTCTTGGTTTGAAGTTTACATTGTCTGCAAACATAATAGCTACCCCTGCTTTTTTTCTGAGTTCCTGTTGCATTGGAATTGTTTTCCATCCTTTGACTTTCATCTATGGATTTCCCTTTCAGTAAAATGTGTGTCCTGTATACAGCATATTGTTGGATTTTGTTTCTTAATTCCCTCTGTCAGTCTGTTTCTTTTGACTGGTGAATTGAGGTCATTTACTTTTATGCTTATAACTGATATGTGTTGGCTTATCATTGACATGTTATTTACTTACTGTTGGTTTCCTACTTTTTCTACCTGTTTAATCACTTGCTGTGCTTGAGGATTCCTTTGTATTGTTGTTCCTGAAATTGTGGTCATTTTTTTCTCTGTCTAGAATATCTTTTAGTACTCTTTGTAAGGATGGTTTGGCACTCATGAAGTTCTTCAGTTGTTCTTTGTCATGGAAATTTTTTATTTCTCCGTTGAATTTGAAGGATAGTTTGGCAGGATACATCAGTCTTGGTTGAAAGCTGTTTTGTCCTAGGACCTGTCATACTTTGATCCAAGCTCTTCTCAATTGGATGGTTTGTGTTGTGATATCCACCTTAATTCTGATGGGCTTTCCTTTTTAGGTGATCTGTTTCTTTTCTCTAGCAGCTTTTAATATTCTGTTCTTTTGCTGGAAATCTGGGATCTTGATTATTATATGTCTGGGTGTGGTTTCATTTTGCTTATGACTACTTGGATTTCTATATGCTTCATTTACCTATATACCAGATTCTGTTTCCATGCTTGGGAAATTTTCTGCTATCATTTCTGCAAATATTCTTTTCATGTCATTTGTGTTGCATCCTGCTGTTTCATTGACTCTTCTTAGTCGTACATTATTCCTCTTTGCCTCATCTTGCAGTGTTGAATTGATTTTTCCTGGTTCCTTGTTGACTTTAAGAGATCCTTTCTTTCACGGTCGCTAGCTGCCATGCTGTCTTCAAGATTTGAAATTCTATATTTGGTTTCATTTAAGCAGTTTTGGCAGCTTTACACACACCTGTTCTCCTATGTCATTGTACACAAGTTCTCCTATGTCAGTGTCTCCTGGACTTGTTCTGAGTGGGCTGGGTTTCTTTTTTTTTTTTTTTTTTTTTTTTTTTTTTTCCGGTACCAGGAACCGAACTCACGACCTTGCGCTTGCCAGGCAGGCGCTTTTGCCGCTGAGCTAAATCCCCAGCCCCATGGGCTGGGTTTCTGAGACTGCATTTTAGTCCTTCATCTTTTCATGTTTGATGCCAGAGGCAGAACGCTCAGTCTCCCTCTTCTCTGGCCTCTCAGGCAAGGTTGCTTTTGTCCCTAGTTTTCCTGGGGGTCAGGCTTATCCCTCAGTGTCTGCTGAGATGCACTGCTTAATGTGGGGTCTTCCAGCAGATGATGAAGTGTACCTAGTTCTCCCAGGTCTCAGATGCAAACTGTGATGTCAGCCAATTGCAGACTGTCTGGTCCAGTGTCCCCTCACAGCTCAGGGCACAAGTATGACCCAGAAGCATGCTGCGCTGGTGGTGTAACCATGGACCAGTGGTCCTGTGTCCTCAGGTAGCTTAGGCAGAGCCCAGACATGAATTGCAGGGACAATAGTTTGTGGACCACCTGATTCCGTGTCTCCAGGCAGCTCAGAGTGTGCACAGGAGCCAGACATGGGTGGCACTAGTGGTGATTATGGGCTGAACTGACAGTGATTATGGACCACCTTTTTCTGTGACCTCCAGAAGGTCAGGATGCATGTAAAGCCCAGATATGAACTGCGGTGCCAGCAGTTTGTGGACCGCCTGCTCTAGTACCTCAGACTGTGCAGGACAGGTGCAGCGAGGGCCCAAATGTGAACCCCAGTGTTAGCAGTGCATGGGCCTTCTGAGTCGGAATTTGTCTGCACCAGGCACACGGGGGGGGGGGTGTTCAGACTCAGACTGTAATGTCAGTGGGGTAATGGGTCACCTGCTCTGCCCTCAGGAAGTACATGGGAAATACCTGGTTCTCTTGATGTTCAGCTGCAAACTGTGATGTCAGCGAATCATATACTGCCTGATTCTGTGTCTCCAGGCAGCTCAGGGTGCGCTCAGGAGCCAGACATGGGCTGCACTGGTGGTGATCTCAGACTGCCTGCTTCTGTGACCTCCAGGAGATCAGGGCAGATGTGAAGCCCAGAATCAAACTGCGGTGCCAGCAGTTTGTGGACCACCTGCTGTAGTACCTCAGGTGGCACAGGGCACGTGCAGGGAGGACCCAAATGTGGACCCTGGTGTTAGCAGTTCATGGGCCTTCTGGGTCAGAATCTCCTGTCTACAGCACTGTGGTCATACCTTTATATGATGTCTTCTACTTTATAGAGCCTTTCATGGGACCACAGTTCATGCTTACCACCAAAACCCTGTGAATGAGGCAGGCAGATTATATCCTCTCCATCTTGCAGATATTGAAACTGAGGCTTGAAGGTTTTAAGTTACTTGCCCAAGCTGAATTCTACTAATGACACAGACTGTTCTAGTGTTCTGACTCTCACATCTGTGCTTTCTTCACTAGCCTGTGTGGCCTTTGACTGATTCCTAAAAATAAGAAAATTACACTAGTAATGCCTTTGCAGTTATATAATATTTTACTACAGTTTTCAGCATAGTTGACAAAGGTTTTAAAACCTAGGTAATCAGGCCTGGGGATGTAGGTCAGCGGCACAGCGCCTGCCTGGCGAGCGTGAGGTTGTGAGTTCGATTCCTGGTACCAAAAAAATAAAAGAAAAAAGCCAAAACCTAAGTAGTGAGTGATTTCCACATGAGGTCAGGTTTTATATTCAGAAGCTCTAGATACAAATATGTTTAGGTCCCCTTTCAGTGGTTGCTCACTGGTGGACTGAGGAGCTCACTGAAGAAGCTCTGTATTTGCACTGCAGACAAATGGGGACTGAGTGTGGGCAGTGGTGTGAGAACTGCATCAGGCATCTTTGCCTGACATATGCTCATAATTGCTCATGTATCTACTGAAAGGCCAAAATGTCCCTAAGAAATTGTCCTTAAGGATAAATCTATTAAAGAAGACATTGTTCTTTTTACAGAAAGAAAAGTTTGAGCCGAAACCTTGTATGTCAGAATTCAATCACCCTTGAAAAATTAGAAATAATTTATTTCAAATTTCCAGAACCTGTACTTTAATCAGTTGTTGAATGTCAGTATAAAGGAAATACTATTGGAAAAATATTAGATAAGATATTGAGGATTATACTATGAAATTACTTTAGCCATGTCCCGCTAGATATGCTAAATGGAAAAGAACTGGAAGGCTGCAGCTAGTCCCAACCCTTAAACGGGACGAAATTCCCTCTTGCTGACTTCTCATTGTGTGTCTCCTTCTCAGTGAAAGATGCACTCTTTCCTCTCTCTTGCTGCTGCAGCACACCTTCCTTTTTGGCTTATAAATTTTCCTTTTCAGCTGTTATCCCAGAATCTGTTTAGATCCATTTGAGAAATCTGAATATATTACATCTGCAGGGGCTTACAAAACTTCAGCAGGGTCTACACTGTTTATGTACTAAATAGGAATTCAAATTAAAGTATGTTAGAACCCTGAAGATATGTGCTTCTCTAGAGGAATCTGTGCACTGGGTTGCAAACATGCCTCTCTCATTTTAAGTCTAAGTCAAAGTGTCATGAATTTATACCACTGGATTAGATGACTCTATACAAATTCAAAGGCATCACACCCATGAGCTCTAACATCTGTCTTTGAGCTTTGACAGATATTGAGTTTCCCTTGTCAAAGCTGTAATATTTCTGGAAGACCCCAGCAGATTAGTTGGGAATGGCTCTTTTTTTGCCAGCAATTGAGATTGTTCTCTGTGATTAAACTGTTTTTCCAAGTGCTCCCGGAGGGGGGTTTTCAAGATTTTTCACTATGTTAGTCTCTGGTCACTAGTATTTTAGTTTGTCTCTCACCCTGTAATGGAAGCAGGGACACTTGGCTTTCCAGTTTCTTTGGTTTGTCCCTGACTTAATGTCTAACCGCAACACATAAAGTGAAATGTGTGACCAATAAGTCACTGCAGTGAGAGCCACTTTTCATACTATATTGGCTGTAAAATACCTTGAGAGCTGCATGAGCTGGATCCTAAGTCCTATGTGCCTGTTCTTTCATCAGGATGTCCACAAAACAGCTGAGTGATGAAGACTTATTTATTACTCATTATTAACCTTAATTTGTATGAGAGGATATTGACGGTCAATAGGGTGGGACCCATTAACTGAAGAACCTCAGATCTGCTTCCCTCCTGTTCTCTTGCTAGACTTCACTGCAAAGTGTCAGAAAGCTTAGGGTTTATCAGTTTGGCCTCCTTTGTTGGCAGCAAAGGCTAAATGCCCTTCCTGACCTTTCTTAAAGGTAATTGTGGTCACTGGAAAGTTAGATTTTGGTTTCTTGATAAAAGGCACAGATGAGGCTAATGCTGCTTTTTCTGTTGGTCCATTCAGACTGACACAACAAAATACCAAAACCCAGAGAGCTTATAAACAGCAGAAATTTATTCCTTACAACTCTAGAGCTTGGGAGTGCAAGGTCAAGGTACCAGCGAAAGTCCATTTTCTCATAGATGGTACCTTCTCACTCTGTCCCCACATGAAGATGTGAACGAGCTCCCTGTGATCCCTTTTATCAAGGTACAAATACATTCAGAAGGGCTCTACCCTCATGATCTAATCACCCCCTCCAGCATGGACCTTCCATTAGTGTCACTTTGGCAATTAGGACTTTAACATATAAATTTGCAGATACACGAGCATTCACACTGTAGCATTCATCCATTCCTCTCCTTCCATCAGAGGGGTGGTATGTTTGGGACTGTGAGCTATGGATGGCGTTCTAATGTGGGCAATCACTCTAACCAATTTGTCTTCAGGAAAATAAACTACTTTAGGTTTTGTTAGCCAAAAATGTTCTTAATTAATAGGTGGTAGTCATCATATTACTTACTTTTCTGATGCTGGGACTGCAGCTTGAAGGAGGAGAGGTTCAATTTTGCTCATAGTTTTAGAGAGGTCAGTCTCTGATTAGCTCCATGGCAGAATTGGCATGGCACAGGAAAGTTTCTCAACCAGTGGCAGCCAGGAAGCAGAAAGGAGTATCCAGGGAAAATAAAACAGTCTTCTGGGTCACACCCCAGTACCTGACCTCTTCCAACCAGGTCCCTCCCCTCGCCAGCACATTAAACTACAAATTTTCCAGCGGAGGAATCCACTGATGGTTATAGCACTACATGATCCAATCACCTTCCAAGAGCCTATCTCTGCGCACATGAGACTTTTGGGCAACATTTGTGATCTAAAGCACGGTCACTGACTATCTTCCATGAAGCAGATATGTGTCTTTTGCATTAGAACAGTGCTTCTCACCCTGGGCATTATTGACATCCAGTGTTGGACAACATTGTAAAGATTGTCATCTACATTGCAGGATTTTAGGAGCATCCCTCATCTAGGTGATAGTAACACTTACCAGGTGCGACAATCAAAAACATCTCTAGCTATTGCCAAATGTTAGTATAAAAGGACTTTGCTGCATGTAGTCTAACTCTTGTTTTACTATGAAAAACAAAATTTGTCACACAGCTAGTTGGTGGTAGTTATAATTATAAACTAGATCTTTTGTTGCTTCCTGTAGTCTGCTCATATTGTGGTAGGATTAAATGTACACAAATAATTTTAACAAATTGGGCAAGGGAAAGAAGAGTATCTTGAATTTATAGAATTCTAGATTTAATAACTGAATTCAGCAGTATAGCTGGATACAAAGACAACACTAAAAAAATCAATAATACTCTTCTACACAAATAAAAAACTCACTGAGTGAGAAATTAAGGAGACCATACTTTTCACAGCAGGATAAAAATAATTAGGAATCAATTTAATGAAGGAAGTAAAAGACCTTTACATCAAAAACTACAGTACACTGAAAAAACAGATCAAAGAAGGGATCAGAAAATGGGAAGAGATTCCTTATTCTTGGATAGGTAGAACCAATATAGTGAAAATGGCCTACTTCCAAAACTGTAATACAGATTTAATATAATCCCAATCAGAATACAAACAGCATACCTCACAGAATTAGAGAAAACAATCCTAAAATTTATTTGGAAACAGAATACACCTAGAATAGCAAAAGTGATTTTGGGTAACAAAGGCAAGGCAGGGGATGTTCCAATACCTGACTTGAAATTATACTACAAAGCTACTGGGATAAAAACAGCACAGTACTGGCAGAAAAACAGACCTGAAGATCAATGGAACAGATCATGATATATAGAAACAACTCCAAGCACACTCAGCCACCTTATCTTTGACAAAAGTGCCAGACACCTTCACTGGAAGAAAGATAGCCTCTTTAATAAATGGTGCTGGAAAGACTGTTTTCCACATGCTGAAGATTAAACCTAGACCCATATCCCTCATATTTCTCACCATACACTAAATATTAAAACAAGAACCCTAAATCTATTGGAATATAGACTAGGTAGAACTCTTGGAGACAAAAGTGTAGGCAAAGACTATAAACAAAATCCCAATCTCACAGGAAATAATATAAAGAATCAACAAATGGAATCTCATCTTATTAAAGAGCTCTTGCACAGCAAAAGAAACTACCAACAGAGTGAAGAGACAACCTACAGAGTGGGAAAATTTTTTTTCCAGCTGTTCTTCAGACAAAAGACTAACATCTAGCATATATAAATAACTGAAAAAAAATCAGAGCCCCCAAATTTAAAGACACAATCCAAAACTAGGCGTCTGAAATGAATAGATCTCAGATGAAGCACAAATAGCAAATACATATATGAAAAGACCTTCAACATCACTGGTCATTTGCGAGGTGCAAATTAAAATAACACTGAGATCCCACATCATTCCAGAAAAAATGCCAATTATTAAGAAATCAACCAATAACAAATACTGGTGGGGCTGTCGGGGAAAAGGAACCTTTCTCCACTGTTGGTGGGAGTGTACACTGGAGCAATCACTGTGGAAATAACTGTTCTCCTTCTTGGTATCTTCCTGGATGAATTAAGAGCACCATACCACAGTGATATGCACACTCATGTTTATAGCAGTGCAGTTTATCATAGTTAAACCTTGGATACAGCCCAAATGCCCATCAACTAATGAGTGGATAAAGAAGATTTGGTATTTTTATACAACGGAGTACTACTCTGCTATATGAAGGATAAATGTGAGGCCTTTATAAGTAAATGGATGCACTCTGTGACCATACTCTTCAGTGAAATAAACTGAACATACATGTGTAAATATTATACTGTTTCTTGCTGTGAGAATCCAAAATAAGGACTAAAATGTATTATACATATTAAAAATGGGAAGGAAATATTCAAATAGGAAAGGGAGCAAAGGAGGAAGGAGGGGGAAAGAAGGAAGGTAAAAGAAAAAAAGAGAATAAAAGGGAAAATGGTAACAAAGATTTTGGAAGGGAAGAGAGGTTGAAGGGAGGGGAGGGCTCTGGGGAGAAAGCAGAATCAAGATATATCATGTACAGTACAAATTCCCTATGATGAATGTGATCATTATGTATATCTAAAATGTACCAATAAAATAAAAAAAGAAGAGTTTTACCTATTTAATCTTCCAGCAGATTAAGTGTTTCTGTCTTAACATTCAGATTTTAGATCCCTTTTGATTTTAATTTAGTGCATGATGTAGATGTGGGTCTAGATTCAGTCTTCTGCATGTGGATGGCCAGTTTCCCCATGACCGTTTGTTGAAGAGGCTGTCTGTCCTCCAGCATATGTTTTTGATCCATTTACCAAAGATGGGATAATTGTATGTGCCTAGCGTCTTAACCTAATATGCACATCAAGGTCCTAGTAAAACAGGAACAATCCAAATGCAAAACTTAAAATATGTTTAAGACAAGCTAAGAATGTTTTCTTTTCAATTGGCCTGTCCTTACAGTTTCTTCATGCGGGGACCCTAGTCCATTGCATGACCATATGTGCTCTTCTTTTACTTCCCCTCATCTGAGGTTGCTTCACCTGAGGTGTGTTCTTTTATAACCCAGTGTAAAACAAGTAACCCTATAGATGATAATTAAAATAGCTAAACTCTATTCCTCAGGCAAAAGTTGTGTATTATTTGTACATGTATTCACTTATTTAAGTTTTATTTTAAAGATGGAAACTTTGTATGTTTTTAAGTATTCAGCTGGGAAATAATCAGAGAGACAAGATTGGCGAGCTATAGCCCTTCTCATAATCCTGACTGCCCTCCTGTTTTCATAAAGTTTTCTTAGCGCACACCCACACTCATTCATTTACTTAATGCCTGTGATTGCTTTTGTTCTATAACAGCAGAGTGAGTAGTGGTCACAGAATCATCATTGTCAAGAAAGCCTAACATTTTTAGTATCTGGCTCTCATAAAAAATTTCTTTTTTGTTAAAACCTATTATAGAACTCTTAGAAAATCTTAGAGATTATTTAGGAAATGGTCTCGAAATTTATAATTGTGAGTGCTTAATCAATAAAAGTAGGTTTTCTATAAGGTGTAACCT
Source organism: Chinchilla lanigera (assembly GCF_000276665.1). Classification (NCBI taxonomy): domain Eukaryota; kingdom Metazoa; phylum Chordata; class Mammalia; order Rodentia; family Chinchillidae; genus Chinchilla; species Chinchilla lanigera. The sequence continues at coordinate 19,872,662 of NW_004955425.1, read as the reverse complement.
TTGCTAGAATTTATTCGAGGCACTGGAGATTCCACATCAAATATAACAACTAAATGACTAAACTTATGGAACATAGAGTTTTCTAGGGAGATCCGGACAGAGGGACAGACCTATTTTATACATTTATGAACTTCAAAAAATTATATACGAAATATACAGTGAAATATATTTGACCTCTGTGCCCTCATCTACAAAACCCTACCCATCCATCAGAGTAATCGCAGTTATATTTTTCTTCTACATTTTCCCAGACAGTCTTTATATTTATATAAGAAAACATAAATATAGATTATGTGCCCATAATTTACAGAAAACTAACAACTATACAACTCTTTTTCAACTTATTTTTTTCACTTGACATTCCAAGTTGAAGAAATTTCCACATCAGTGCATATAGATCTACCTTAGTCTTTTTTGTAATAACTTCATACTGTTTGATTCTATACATCACCAAAATTTATTCCACCAGGTCTTATTGATAGACATTTAAAGTGTTTTTAATATTTTATAATAATGTAATAACATCACAGACAAGTGCACACACAAATATATACAATATATAAAAATACATATATTACAATTTTGCAAGTGTTATCCATAGGAGAAATTCTCAGAAGTGAAAATTTGAGGTTAAAAGGAATCACACATTTGTAATTCATATAGGTATTGCTAAAGTGCCCTCTAAAATTCTGGTACTGATTTATGTCTTATATCAGAAAGAAAAACCAAAAATTTGCTGTGCCTTTAAATTTCTTTACCTTTTTCTAAGTTGAGAGACAAAAGATATTATCTCGTGTGGTTTAATTTACGTTTTTCTTAGAAAGGTTAAAATTACATACGTAATAAATATTATACACACGTGTTCACATTCTTTACCTACTTATCTTTGAAAATCTTTTTTTTAAATTTCATATTAAAAATTCATATTAATTTAAAATTTAATTAATTTAAATTAATTTCATATTGAAAATTCATATTAATTTAAAATTAATATTAGAAATTCATATTAATTTCATAGTAGTACCTGTGTGAAGCACATGATGGTCCCATTCACTTTAGGGAACTGGTACATGTACACAACACATCTCAGTGCTTTTTTTTAACGCTCTTTCTCCACCCTCTTTTGCTTTGCCAGAATCAGATTAATTTACTAATCTTATAAGTCATTATGAAGTTTCTTAAGGAATGGTCACCTTCTTTTTTCTTATTGACTTTTAGGAGCTTTTTAAATACTGGGGAGATTAACAGCTTGCAATATGGCTCGAAGTTATTCACTTTCCAGTTTGTCTATTCAACTTGTTTTGATGCCTTTTTTCCATCTGAAGATTTTTATTTTAGTGAGATTTATAGTTTTTTGTTTTAGACTTACTCATTCCAGGATTTAAAAGAAATTCTCATGTGAGTGTATGGTACTATAAGCAATTTTTGTCTATATAGAATATACATATACAAAATGTACTGATATAATGTGAGGCATGGACATAATTTTATTTAAATTTTTTCCAGATTGTTGTCCTATTTTTTCAATCTCCTAACTTGCAAATCTTTTCCAACTTGTTTGAGATGTCACTTTTATGGTACAATGCATTCTTATAATGTATTTGAATCTATATTTGGATTTTTCCATTCTTAATCACCTTATAACATTAGTATTTTAATTAACCAATGCTTTAAAAATGCACTTTTTGTTAATCCAGACATTCAAGCCCTTGGACTTTTAAAATTATTAAGAAAATTATTATTTTCTAATTTAATGTATATCAATTCCCATTTCCTCATCCCTTTATTATTCTTCTTTTTAATAGGTTTGCTTGCTATTCTTTTATGTTTATTATTTATATGAAGTTTGAATCAGCTATTTCAGTCAAAAATAATTTTATCAACAACCAATTCCTCCAAACAAGCTGCTATACTTTTATTTTCATGGAGTCATGTTTTATATTATCTTAAGGAGAATTGACATGTTTATTATGTTGAGGTTTTCTAGCCAAAGTAATTTCATTTTCTGAAGTCTTACTTGTGTTTTCAATTGTTTTATTAGGTTTTATGTGTATAGATTTTGCATAAATTTTATTAAATTCACTCTATACTGTTTTGCTAGTAGAAAGAGTGCCTTTAATTTAATTATATTTTGTATATAAAGCCTCCTTCTTTTCCTAAATTAAAATGTTCTCACTACCTTAGAGAATTTTCATATTGTTATTACTATTTTTTTTTATTATCTTGGGACTTTTAGACATACAGTATCTTTGGGGATAGCTAACTTCGCTGGAAAACACTGAACTCAGCCAGAGATTAATCGTCATGAATTTAAAGTGAAGCCTGTCAGCATGGTGTACTGCAGCACATGCTCAGCTACTTGGGTTCATGGATGATAACAGTCACAGTGATTCAGGGTGTGGGTCTTACCCGGAGAGTAAAACAAAGGGGGAGAGGGCCGTCAGGTCGCTGGCGATAACGATGGACCATAGAACCTTGGCTAGGTAAGGAAACTAGGACACAAGGAGGTAAAACTTCTTTCAGGACCCTTAAGTGTGGCTTAAACATTTTTGGAATCAGAGATGAGAGGGAATTAGCTACAAAAGTGGGATATAATGTTTTGGAGCCAGATAATTTGGTTGAGGCCACGGAAGTACTGCCTCAGTACTGCTGTTATTGGTAGTGAAGAGAACCAGGTGACCTTGCAATGACTGCAGGACAAGCATATTGAAGACTGAGTTGAAAGGTCTAAAGCTTGAGACTCAATTATCTTGGCCTGACAAGGACAGATGATGGCGAGATAATAATGAAAATCTTGCAGGAGTTATTGAGACTGAGAATCAGTGCAGATAGGAGTGCTTGGTTGCTTAGTCTGGTAGCACGAGTTGTAATTCTGGGTGTCTGGAACAAGGCAGTAGTGTTGTAGAATGAGGAAGAGAGTACATGCACATGATTCATGTTTTTCATCCCTTGTCTGTAGGAAGTGGGGAGATACATCATTCTCAAACGGGAAGGAGGTCAAGACACACTTTTAAGGGTTGGCTAATTCCAGTTGCATTATATTATTACAGAACAGCTCAAGGAAGTCTATATACTCAAGGTAACCTTTACTACTGATGATGGTGGTAAATCCTCATATTTTAATACTATTAAAATTTTGTTTTGTCTGCATTCTTGTCAGGTCTAATTCACTCATGGGTGATGAAAAACTTACTATAGGAACAGAGATGACAGCTCTATCTTTTCCTGTGCTTATATTACTTGTACAATCATCAGGTATCATCAATCAATTATTTGTGTTATCATCAATCCAGTATTTCTTTGCAAGAATACTTTTCCATTTTTTAGAATTAGTTTTAGATAATGTTAGTAATAATCAGTAAATGATTATAACAGTAACGTTATAATCAGTAAATCCACTTAGGGCTATACACACTATTGTGATCTGCAGTATGATGAAATCTGGGAGATGAGTATTTCACCATCCATTTCTCCCACCTCTTTCAGCATGTTTTATAAAAATTGTCCATCTTTTTTACAGCTGACACTGGGACAGTGAAGAGGCTGGTATGATTTTGTTGTTAAATATCAGTAAACTCAATTTCTTTCTATTGTTAAAAGTACAAAGGAGTTGTAGTGATATTTTCTTCCCATGTCCCAGGGGCATGACTTGGTGACCGCTGATTAGCTGGTCTTTGTTATTAAATATAAGAAAACAAGAATAAATAAATCAAGCTTAATCTTAAGATATCATTTGGAAAGAATTGATTATTAATTTGGTGGAGATTAAAAGATTTTTCCATCATAGGTTTATGAGCCCAGGATTTTCATGGCTTTATATAGGAAGTGTTTCACTTCTTCTCAAAAGGGAAATTGGAATACTGGGTTGTTGTTAGTGGAGGTCTCATGAGAATTCACATTGTCATCCTAGTTTAAACAGATGCTTTCTTGTAAAATCAGCAATTAATTGCAACTCACCCATTGTCCCCATCCTTAGTATTTGAGTAGAATTTTGAATAAAAGCCATAGATATTTTGCTGTACATACTTTTCTTAGCCTTATTTTATAAATTCTTTTACTCTTACTATGCATACTTTTGCTTGTATGCAATTGCATTCCTTAGATGTATTGTTTTGTTTTATAAGTAACATAGTTGGTGAATATTAATTAGCCTGTAGTATAAATCTGTTGTTTATTGCTGAAGGGGCCTTTGGCTTCTTATTACCTTGAAAATCTCTAAATTTATCGCAATGAGAGTTTTATTATCCTTTCTGTTTGTAGTTTTGTTTATTCTTCTCTTTAAAAGTACAAAATATGTAAATGAATAATTCAAGCTCCAAATATACAAATGGGCAGTTCAGCCTAGGTATTTGTGGAATTTATCTTTTCAAATTTGAAGGTACTTACCACGTTAGTTACTAGGTGCTCGGAAAAAGCATGCTAAAAAATAATAAACTCAGCAATAAATTTTTCTTAATCTAAGTTCTGCAGCAAACTTGTAGGGCTATTTTGCAGAATATAGGCTGTCAGTCCATTCATCTCTAGGCCTACTGGCTGACTCAGTCAGGTAGATACATGTGTATTTTCTCCTTTGGTTCATACTGTGCATCCATTAGATTTTAATCAGCTATGCGATGCTCATAAAACAAGGGTTTTGTAGTATTACTAATAATGGGAAGTTTTATTTAAAAGGCTGACCTGTTTACTGCTAATGTAACGTGTTTGGAGGAAGGTCAGTGGTGGGACCAAGAATGGGGGCAGAGTGGACCCCTGGTTGAGAGACTTACCTGGAAATACAAGGGTTGTTCAGTTCACCCTTCAAAGCCAATGCTCAGGTGTTTTCATCAGAGGGTCTCCGTGGAAACCTCACGTATGAGCTGCTGGCTGAAACCAATTTTTCTAATAAAAGTACCTCCTCCTGCATTCCAACTTTTGGCAAGAGCCTCTTGGAAAATTCCTCTGGAAATTATTTATCTCTGTACTTTATTTTTCCATGTATTTATATACTTAAATATTTATTGAGTTCCATACACTGTGCTTGAAATATTTTTAAACACTTATTTGCATTTATTTTATGCTGAATCTATTCCCATGCTCTCAGTGTTTGCTCTTTCAATTTTGGGGGTTATATTTTTCTTCTGTGCAAACTACTCTTCTGCTTTAGGAACACCTTGTTCCTTTCAGTGAGGGTCATCTTCATGTTACATGCGGAGCTCATAACAGCTCATCTTGGGTGATTTGTTCACTTGGGTATGTTCAATGACAGAGATTCTACATCTAAATCCCTAAGTTCAGCATTACACTTTGTATTTCTAAGCAGGTGTAGCGAAGATTCTAGACTTCTTTTGGGCCAGCACTCTGCATCCAGGTGCAGTATTAGGCCTGGGCACCTCTACCAGCTCCACCATTGTAATGCCAGAGTAGCACACATTGCTTCCTTAGTGATACCTTGCATTCTGGCATGATGGTAATGGCGTTGGTAGGGTGCCCAGGCCAAATAGTGTGGCTGGATGCAGAGTGGATGGTCTAACAGAAGTGATACCTCTTCTAGTCACAAAAGCTTTCCCACTTCCAAAACACTGTGCTGCTGTTCAAAAACTGTGTATTTCAGTTGTGTCGGTCAAATTTGGCAATTGCGTTTTCCCCATCATTGTTTTTTCATGTTTCCTGATTAAATATTAATTAATGTTCTTAATTTAATCAAACTAAGAAACATTTAATATTTCCTTCCTGTTGACTGGCCATTAAATTAACAGCTGTGAGAGAATGGAGGGAAGAAGATCCACTGGGTGCCTCCTGTTAGGACTAGTGGTTTTGGGAAGAGACTTACAGAGGGGAAATACAGTTTTATTGCTTAAGATTGCTTATTTTTACTTACTCAATCTATACCTGGAATATTGGGGAAATAGGAAATGGTGGAAACAGTGGCTAGGAATTATATGTTAGGTATAATACATGGAGGAAATGCAGTGCTTGCATCTGTCAGTCTTAACTCTGAGGAGGATGGTTAGCATATATTGCCTCACCGTGAGCTGTAAGACCTTTCTTTGGTTTCTCCTTCATGTTGAATAAAGGGGTCTTATGAAAAGGAGTAGATTGCTTGGGGCTTTTCAACTTTCTAGGAAGGGAGGCTTTCAGTATTGTTCCTTTGTCCTGTGAGAATTTCATCACTTGGAGAATGTCCCATGCTAAGAAATAAATACACTGGTATGGGTGTTCCTTGCTCAGTGTTCCTAAAACTTTAAGGAAAGGTTTCTCAAACTATGCAGCTTCCTCTTTGTTCCTCTTGGCATTTTAATCATCATTGAAGGCAGACTTTTAGGGGCTTCTCAGGTCTGGTCAGTGCTCTTTCTGTTAGATGCTCAGACCATCACTTTCTCTCTAGTTACCCCTGTACCTTCATGACACTTTGTCACTACACTGACATGCTGGTGTCAAAGTGCATTTGTGTAACTGGTAAGTGTGTCTCTCCTCTGCTACTCTGTGCTCTCAAAAGGGAAATATGCTGCTTTAAAATTTATTTTCCTGGAGCCCGGCTCGATGCTTGATATGCAGTGAGTGCCTAATACACGTGCAGTGAATTAAATTGCATTTGTTTTTGATGCTTTTATCCAGGAAATGGGATTTTGGGCCTGACTTCTGGTTGATATTAAATTATTCTCTCTAGCAGAGTGTGTCAGAGTGTTTCAGAGAGTGCATTAAAATCTCAGCAGTTATCTTCCCAGGCCACCTCTTTTCTTCGTGTTAGGAAATGGTGTTTATCACGGTAAATAGCCCATTTAGGGTGGTTCATCAAGGCTTTAGCACCAGGTTTAATATAACAGGAAGTTACAAATGTGCTTTGGCCAAAAAGTGCAAAGTTTGACAGCTTCTCCTAGAAAGGTAACTTTGCATTAATTTACTCCACTTTATTCATGAAAGGTATAAAAATCTATAAACACTTTATAGGTATTCAGAGGTGGTAAACAACATTCTGGTCAACACTTATGCTTTTAATAAGCATGGTTTTATGCTTTGCATGTAATTTTTGAAAAATTACAGCCTAGTTTGTGGTTTAAGTACTCACATACATTACCTTGTTTGTAGGCGATGCTCTGTGAGATGATGTTTTTAGTGGTTTGTGACATTCAGAAAATGTGAAGCTTTTGCCTTCAGCTTAGTTGTAGAAGAGATGTCCCCTTTTAAAAATTTGTTTGAATTTACAAGCAGTAAAATTCACTGGAGTTTATTTGGTATAAAGCTCCATGAGGTTTAGCAGGTGGATAGAGTTGTGTAATCTATTAAGACACATAACAGTTTCAAAGTATCTCCTCTGAGATTTCCTTTTGCTCCCCCTTTGCAGTCAGATCATTCCCACACCCTTATGTACAATGTTACCTAAAGCACTGCTCTGTTCTGCATTGTCCAGAGTGTGACATAAGTGAGTTGAGTGATACAGGAGTAGCCTTCTGAGTCTGGCTTGTTTCTCCTAGCATAAAACATTTGAGGTCCACTCATTTCTTACACGTATTAGTTTGTTCTTCTGTACTGTTGAATATTTCAATCTATGAATGCATCACTTGTTTTTTATCTTAAATTCAGTCTCCATTTGAGGGACATGTAGATTATTTAGAGCATTTGGTGGTGATAAATAAAGCTGATATAACTGTATAATTTTTGTATGAACAGTTATTTTAATTTCATTAAAATGAAATAGCTAGGAATAAAATTGCTGGGTGGTATGCTGAATGCATATTTAACTTTATAAAACACTGGCAAACTATTTCCATAGAACCTATCCCGTTTTACATTCTCATCAGCAACCTAGCATTTTTGTTTCATTTTAGCCCTGCTATTAAGGAGTGTAAAAGTATTTCTCCAGTTATCTCAGGCTCACTTCTTGGGTGGTGGTGGTAATTTTATTACCTAAATAGATGTATTTTCTTTACTTTTGGTAATCATAACACAGAGATCTTCATGATCATATTTTCACCACCGCCACATATCAGCTGAGTGACCTTTACAAATGAATATATTTAAACCTCAATACTGCATTTTCAAGTAGGAAATGATAGGTCTGCATATATAGCATTTTGCACAAGTGGTCAGGGCTTAATGTATTAGACATGACTAAATAAATATCATCTGCAACAGTACTCATCTTACCTGGCAGTATTAATTAATCATTGCACATTTTCTGACATAGTAAGCTGATCTCCTAGATACTTTGATAACTTCGCTTAATTTTTTTGTGTAAAGGTTCCCATCTGAGTGCAATTAACATAGGTCTGGGCATGGATGATGAACAAGTGGGTAGATCACAAAGAGAGGTTTTTGCCTAGTAAGTCTAGGGTGAGACTGGAGGAGAGTAGTTAGTAAAATCTACTAGGATGTAGCTTGGGATGCCTGTTATGGCCTGCTGCTTGGTCTTTTTCGCACAGAACTCTTTACAGGAGATTTGCCACCTCAGCAAATTTTTAAATGTGCAATGTAGTGTTGTCAACTCTAGGTCCAATATTGTACAGCAGATCTTGGAAATTTAATTCATTTTGCATAACTGAAGCTTTATGCTACTTGATTACCAATGTCATAATCCCATCTTCTCCTACACCCTGAAAAATTACTATTTCACACTCTGACTTTATGAATTTAATACTTTAAATACCTCATGAAAGTAGAATAATTTCAATATTTGTGCTTTTGTGAGCTTATTTCACTTAGTGTAATGTTCTCAAGGTTTATATATGTTGTTGCTTATTGAAGAATTTCCTTTCTTTTTTGGTACTGGGATTGAGTCCAGGGGATTTTATATTCTAAAGTATCTACTCTACCACTGAGCTGTACCTCCAGCCTTGAATTATGTTCTATTATACTGAGATACCACATTTTCTTTATGCATTAATCTACTGATGGACATTCAAGTTGTTCCCATATTTGAGCTATTGTGAATGCTACTGCAATGAACATAGGAGTACAAATAGCTCTTTGAGGTCTAGATTTTATTTCTTTTGGATAAATACCCACACAGAAGATTTCTGGATCACATGGTAGTTTCTGGGTCACATGGTAGTTGTTCATTTTTTGAGAAACTGCCATAGTGTTTTCCATAGCAGCTGTATCCTTTTGCATTTCCACTCACAGTGCATAAAGTTCCATTATTTCCATGTCCTTGCCAAAACTTATTTTTCATCTTTTTAAAAATAGTTGCTATAGTTTGGATTTGAAATGTCCTCCAAAGACCCATGTGTTAAAATCTTGGTCATAGCCCATGGGAGTATTGGGAGGTGATGGAGCCTTTAAGAGGTGAGGCATGAGAAGTCTGAGTGATTCAGGGGCGGATAATAGGACCTCTTCATTTTCCTGTCTTTTGCTTCTTGGCCATGAGGTGAACACTTTTGCTGCACTGTACACCACTGTCATGATGTGCTGCTGCAGACCCAAAACTAACTGGGCCAATTAATTATGCACTGAAACCTCTAAAACTGTGAGCTAAAATAAGACCTGTGAGCTTTTTATAAGTTGATTGTCTCAGGTTTCTGTTACAGTAACAGAAAACTCACTAACACAGTGATGATCCTAACAGGTATGAGGTGAGAGCTCTTTGTGGTTGTATTTCCCTTTTCTTGATGATTGGTGATATTGGGCATCTTTTCCTATACAGATCTTGAGCCATTTGTACATCTTCTTTGCAGAAATTTCTATTCAGGTCCTTTGCTCATTTTAAAATTGGATTATTAGTCTTTTTTGCTACTGAGTTATAGTAGTTTAGAAAGTAACCCCTTACTAGTTACATGATTTGGAAATATTTTTCTATTTCTGTGTGTTGGCTTTTCGCTCAGTTGATTGTTTTCTTCATTGTGTAGAAGCTGTTTTATTTTGATAGAGTCTATTTTTTGCTTTGTTGCCTGTACTTTGGGTATCTTATCCAAAAAATCATCAGCATGACCCATCTCATGAAGTTTTTCTCCTATTGCCTTCTTGAAGTTTTATAGTTGTTGATCTATATTTATATTTTAAATTCATTTTGAGTTGATGTTTTGAATGGTATAAAATAAGGATCTAATTTTATCCTCCTGTATGTGGATATCCAGCTTTCACAATATCATTTGTGAAGAGGCTGTCTTTCTCTTGTGTGAGTAAGCTTTCTGTTGCTGTGACAAAATACCTAAGAAGACAGTGTAAAGGAGGAAAGGTGGATTTTTGGCTCACAGTTGCAGGAGGTTTCATTTGCGGCCACCTGGCCCTGTGGTTTCTGTGTGAACAGTGTGATGAGGTAACCTCTCGGTGGAGAGGATGTTGGGGAGCAGAGCTGCTCACCTCAGGGAAACTGGAGGAAGGAGAGGAAGAGGGGAGGGGAGGGAGGAGAAAGGCGGGGCCACAGATATGATGGACCCAGAGGACGTGCCCTCAGTGACCCGCCTCCCCACCGAGGCCCACCCCCTACTGTCTCACCAGTTCCCACCGTTCCTTCAGTTACGAACCTGCTAATGGACCATCCATTGATGCGATAGATCTCAGCCCTCATGTGTCAAAAGCCCCGCCTCTGTACATTGCAGCATTGGGGACTGAGCCTTCATTCACCAAGAACCTTCAGGAGGTATTTCCTAACCTAACCTACCCCACTGTTTAATTTTGGCCATTTTGTTGAAGATGTGTTGATCTTTGGCATGCTGATTATTTTTTATGTTGACCTGGCCTTGTGAAGAGGGCACAGGTAACTGAAGGAATTGTTTTGGTAAGTGTGGTGTTGGTGGTTAGGTGAAACAAGGTGCTGTGGAGTGCAGGAGAGGAGGCTCCTTCTCAGTTTGACTCATTAGTGTGGTTTGGCTCAGGGAGGACTCCAAGGGGCGCAGTGCCATCTCAGCCTCTGAGAGCCCGTGGCTCTGAGAGTTACGTACTTCTGCAGTCTTTACCCTGAGAACAGCGGCAGTGGCGACAGTGATCGGCACTGATCCCAGAGAAGGCCTGCGGAATGGAAATCTATGAGGGAATGAACTGGACATTCTTTGAGTATTTAGAGATTCTTATAAAAAGAGAGTTGGAATGAAGTGGTTGTGGACAAAGCCTTCGGGTTATTTCTGTTAATGAGCTGTCATCTCTCTCTACATGTAAGGCCTGGAAAAAACCAGATTGCACCTAGAAATTTCTCTGTTTTCTACCTTTTATGCTCTGTGTGCCTGTTAACATCCAAACGCGTTCCCTTCATTCATTAATTCTATTCATTTAATTTATGCATTTGAAAATCTATTGTACTATCTCGATAACTAGATTACATGACCCATTAGGGTTTGAACTCATTTGAACTGCCTGGACTCTCTATCTTTCTGCTTCTTCCATCCCTTTCATGTGTGCATAACAGGGGTGGAGAAATACTAATTGAAATGTTACTCTAGGATTTGAGGTGCTGATTTCTGAAAATTCTCTCTTTGGAATAAGTTGCTAAATAGATGTGGTGATTATTTAAAATGCTGGAGGCAATGTACTGTGTGGTTTCCTTTGACACTAAAAGGGAATATTGTACAGGACAGTATGCACTAAATGTTTTTTTCTTTCTTTCCTTGGTGAAATATATTCATTGTACTATTTCATTCTATTTAAAGACTATTTACTTAAAACCACAGTTTATGTAAAATTGCTTAATGACTTGCTAGACTTCATTCCCTGAGAGATTCTGGGGGAGCAACAGCAGCAGTGGACCTGACCAGGTGCAATAGAGTTAAAAGGCAGGTTTCTTCACTGACCTGCCTGGGGCAGATAATGTCTTTACAGGCCAAGCTGCAACTGGGGGCTGGTGCTGTAAAAACACAGCCAAACAGCAAATGCAGGAGTAGGCCTTGCCTGAATAGCCTTATGAAAAACAATTACTAAATCACTTTAGAACCTGACATCTCGGTATGCTGTTTCTTTTGAAGTTGCGCTCAGTATGACCACTGTCTGGCCAGTTTTTTGCATTTGGATCAAGCCTTTGGAGATAGTAAAGAACTTCAGGGAAGAATAGATAAATTTGATGAGATTTAAGCTTATTTTTCTTTTCTTTGATCTTCATCTTGGAATATTCTAACAATATCATTTAGATAGTTTTAAGTGAAATTTGACTTTTAAAAAATTCAGGAATCAAACCCCCTTCTTGTTAAATTTTGCATTCCAAATGTGCAAGGCCATTTAGACAATGTTTAGTTTATACGGAGACTTCTATCTTAGCAAAGATTCCAAGTAGTATATGGTATTTCTTAAATTTGAAATGGCTGTGGTTGGATGCTGGAGATATAATTAAAACCAGATAACTAAGATTGTGTTTCATTAGGCATTTAAATATTCAGAGATAAAAAGAAACTGAAAATCACTCATCTCCACATGTCTGTTTGAAGATAAATAAAGCATTTCTTAGGCTGAAGTGAGAAATTTTTTTGGTCTTATATTGGCATAGGGAATAAGCATCATATTCAAACTGAGCAGCTTTTATTTATTACAATTCTTGGTATCCATCAAAACAAAAAACATCTTCATCACAGTGTGATGGGTGGAACAATAGTAATTGCTTAGGAATTTGTCACATCTGATCTATTTTCACTCAAAGCTCACTTTTAATAATAGCAATTTCAACATAAGGGTTTTTTTTGTAGACTTTATAATTTAGAATGTGATTGTTGCCTGGAACATAAGATAGCAAGAAAAGTCTTTTATTTTCATTTCATTTTATATTTTTTTCTAGTGCTTGATAGTAAAAAGTATTGTAGGTATAACTCGTTTGACTTGAAAGTGGGATACTTTATGGAATACTGGAGTTGAGTAAGCATTATCATTTTCTGGTTGTTATGCAAATTCCAACCACTAAACATCATATACTTTTATCTTTGTTTTTGTAGAAGATTTGAAATACACAGTGTACATCCTCACTGTGCCATATTAGTCATTATTCATTTGGTGCAAGATCTTAGAATTGGGAAATTTAACTTTTTTAATGAATCAGTGTGTGGTTGCACACAGTCATTAGCTTTACCAAAAGTTTGCACACTTACAAACTTCCTGATTGTGTACACTTTACTAATATACAAGTAAGGTAGGTCTTATGTCTGTGTTGGAGAAAAAAATGAAGCCATCAAAAGTGTGGTCTTCAGAAGGGCAATAGTTTGCTTTTTTATCTGGGGCCAGAATTTATACTGAGGGAAGGTGATTAAAAGGAACCAGTCATGGCTACTTGCTGGTGATAACCAATAACTGGCTCAGAGCTTTTCCAAAGATTTTTATGACACAGTTGACTACTTTGCACGTGAGGGTAAGTGGGGCTTGTAGCAGAGGGTGAGTCAGGGCCTTTGCTCAGAGGAGCTACATTTCCAGCCCTTTTCATGTTGAGACAATATCTTGAGAATTTCCTAAATTGCTCAGGCTGGGCTTGAGTTTGGGATCCCCCTGCCTCAGCCTTCCAGAGTGCTAGGGTTACAGGCATGTGCCACTGCACCTGGCTGTATTTCTCCATTCGACAAGATTTAATGTGTTTGTAAGTGGGAAGATATACAGCGTAATTCCCCTAAATTTTATAACGAGGCAGCTGAAGCTTAAGTGGACCATGAAGACCGCGGTGATAATGCGGCGAGGAGAGTTAACCTCAAATCTTAACACTCAGTCTAGTGCGTTATTCATGAATTTAGGACTAGGTCACTTGTTATGTGGAAATCATTTCCAGGTGTAATAAAAAACACTGTAGAGATCGACATTTTTGGTGCCTCATGGTGGCCACAGAAAGATCTGAGAACTTTCTTCCACCTCAGCTGGCTTCAGTGAGATGCTGTTACCAGCTACTGCAGTTTGGCTGAACTCAATAGCCTCAGGAGACTCTTACTGGATCAAGCTTGTTTTGACTTTTCTGTTGTTTGTGTTTAAGATGTTCTGAGTTTCATTTATGACTCCTGACTTGTGGTTGCCATTAGCCATGAGCCCCCTCCCCCTGTTATTTGGTAATATTTTCCTCTGGGCTTTATTTAGCATTAGACTCACTCCTAAAGATGAAATAAATGAATCAATAAATTTATCTCTCTATGGGTCTTTCTGTCTCTCTCCTCTGTCTCTTTGTCTTTCTCTTTGCATCTTTCCACACACCCACACATCACAGGAAGTATTGTGTAGGGAGGTAATTTTAAGTGTAGGAGTTGCATTATAGGCAATTTACATAATGAACAATTGTCTGCAAGAGATTTTAGGACATATTGTGGCAAGAAAGCCACGATAGTCTAAAACTAAAAGAAATTCTAGTGACACTGTGTACCACATAAAATATATTGCATAGTAATAGCTACCTTCTCATTGTGCTTATGGACAACTTGGCAATTCCCGGCGTTGTACTTCTATCCGGAGTCAGCATCATGGTCCTTCTCCACAGTGCTCCAGCCGGCCATTAATCACCGACTGGTTTGACGTGAGGGATGCAATGGTACCATTTATACCTTGATTTTTCATATTGGGCAGCTGAGGTCCAAAGAGGCTGAGGGTCTTAAGGGGACTTGGTATCACTGGATTAGAGCTCACGTTCCTAGACTTTAGTTCCATTGTTCTTTTTCACTGCATCCTCCTATCAGTAAGCAAACGAAATGGCGTGGATATGACATTTCCAAGCCCTTTTAGAACCAGCTTTCATCAATTTCCTAATTTTCAGGTTTCTGAGTTATTATGTGTGACCTGCCTGCAGTCTCTTAAAATGGGGAGGAAAAATTATAGTTCCCTAAAGAACATTTAAGCCCCACCCACATAAAACCAGCCCATATATGAGTGTATAAGTGTATAAGCTGTTGATGATAAATATCATGTGCATGTAAGCACAATTACCGTAAAACACAGCCAGAAATCTTAGCATCCCATTGCAATGGTAAATCTAACAATAATAACAGCAGAATTTCTTCGCAGAAAAAGCTATGTTGCCCTATTGCTACTCTTGCTCTCAGCTCATCTGAGCCTACCGGTAGGGTTTTGCCAGCAGCAGCCCTTGCAGTCTGTTATGGTTTGTCTGTGTGTCCCCCCAAAGCCTCATGCAGCCATGGGGCAGGCTTTTAAAGTTTGATTGATTAGGGGTATGAGAGCTGCACCTGCCCTGGGGTGGATAGTTTACATATGTAAGGGAGAGGAAAGGGGTGCTTGAGGTGATTCCTCCCCCATTCCTCCCTGGTGTGTGGTTGTTGCTCTTGCTGTGTTCTGCTGCCAGAGCTGTAGCTCTCTGCCATGTGCCACTCTGCCTTGTAATCTGCCAAATATGGACTAAAACCTCCACAAACTGTAAGCAAAATAAACCCTTCCTTCCTTAATTTTGGGCATCAGATATTTTGTCCCAGCAACGAGAAAAAAGTAACCAAGACAGAATTTGGTACCAGGAGTGGGGTCATTGCTGTGACTATATCTGACCATGCGGTTCAAGAGCCTTTGGAAATGGCTTGTGGGAAGTGTTTGGAAAGGTTTGGAGTTGTCGTCTGAAAGAGAAGCGCTAGAACACCTTCGGCTGTTCTGTTTGGGAGATTCTAGTCAGAGCTCAGAAGCCCAGAAGGCTGGTAAAAATCCTGCCAGTAAAGACTGGGTTCAGGAGGTTTCTGTTGGAAAGAAGGACTGCATTGGTTGTTGGAATCCAGATGATGTGTGTTATGGCTTGGCAGAAAGTTTGTCTGCATTTTGCTCATGTCCAGAGACTTTGTGTAAGACTGAGATTAAGGGCAGCAGCGGACTGATTAATCTGGCAAAAGAAATTTCAAGGCAGTCGAATGTTGGGGCAGTGGCATGGCTATTGTTGGGGGCTTTTAGCCAGATTTATATTAAAAATCAAGAACAAAGAGCCCGGCAGGATGATTTAAAATGTTGTGAGTTTGGCCAGAAAGGAAGCTCCAGTAATGCTGTGGACTGCAAAGATAAGGGTAAGGAGATCTTTATTGCTAAGAAGGAACAAGAGAATAAAGAAGATGGCCTGAGGGCATCACAAGCAGCAAGTCTCCACCCTTTGCAGCCTCAAAACTGCAAAGATGAAAGACCTTGCTTTGAAAAGAAAGCTACTGAGCGCCATGTTCCAGAATGGCGGCGGCGGCCGCCCCAGGTTCCAGAATGGCAGCAGCATAGAGGATCTGTTCCTCAAAATTGGATTCAGAGTGCCCAGCGATCCAGGCACTCGACCCCTGTAGCCAAGAGAGAGGAAAGCTTGGCTACTTCTCCAGGTGGCAGCAGACCTTGGCATCATCCCCATGGCCCTGGCTTTAGCTGCATGGCAAATGCATGAGTTCTGAGGTTTAAGAGGCTTCCACCCAGATTTCAGAAAGCCTGGGAGACCAGGCGGTGTGCCCCTGAGAGGGCAGTGTGTGAGGCTGTGAGTGTGAAACAAAAGGTTCCCTGGAGACCTCAAAAGTTTAAAAAAGCCAGGACCGTGAATTGTCTGAGGAAAACTGCAAGAAGGGAGCAAAGCAGGCCTAAGAGAAAAGCCATGGAAGCTGTAACCATCAGAAATGCCACAGGGGTGGACTCATGCAAGCCCTTCGGAGCTCACAATGTGCCACAAGTTGCTTCAGATGCCTCATGTGGAATTACAGGACATAATGTTAGCCCTGCTGGATTTTGGACTTGCTTTGGTCCCAATGGTCTGTGTCCCCCTGTTTGTACCTTTTGGAATGGTACTGCTTATTTTGTGCCATTGAATGTTGGAAGTGCTTAACTTTTCATTTGTACAGGGGTCACAGCTAAGAGTTTGCCTTACATCTTGGAGGAGACTTGGGACTTGGACTGTTCAGCAATGCTGAAACTGTTAGGACTTTGGCAACTCTTGCAAATGGACTAAATGCTGTTTGTAAAAAGGGATGGGCATGAGTCTTTGGGGGGCCAGGGGTGGAATGTTATGGTTTGTCTGTGTGTCCCCCCAAAGCCTCATGCAGCCATGGGGCAGGCTTTTAGAGTTTGATTGATTAGGGGTTTGAGAGCTGCACCCTCCCTGGGGTGGATAGTTTACATATGTAAGGGAGAGGAAAAGGGTGCTTGAGGCGATTCCTCCTCATTCCTCCCTGGTGTGTGTGGTTGTTGCTTTTTCTGTGTTCTGCTGCCATGAGCTGTAGCTCTCTGCCATGTGCCACTCTGCCTTGTAATCTGCCAAATATGGACTAAAACCTCCACAAACTGTAAGCGAAATAAACCTTTCCTTCCTTAATTTTGGGCATCAGATATTTTGTCCCAGCAACGAGAAAAAAGTAACCAAGACACAGTCCCAGTTGTGTTTGGTCATGAGAGCTCATGACTGAGGACTTTGGAGAGTGAAGGAAGCCCTGATGCGCACCATTGGTTCTTTCCTTCCTTTAACTCCACTAGTACTTAAAACACAAAGCAAAGAAATAGTGAGCATCTTTGCTTTGACAGCAGTTGTCCTTAAACTTTTTACTGCAGCATCACTTTGGTAAAGTTAAATCTGCATAAGCCAGTCTTCTGATTTCCACCTTCTAAACTCCAACTCTCCTCTTGTTCTCCACCATTTGGTTGAGTTACCTTTGACTATATGAATTACTGAGGACTTTTACATAATGCAGTGGATGGTGACCTCATCGACTCATGTAAGGAATGCAGAGATATTCATGAACTGTAGTTTGCAAGTAAATTAAAGGTAGGAAAAGGCTTTCGGAGATGAGCTTAATGCTTATTGAATATTTGGAAGCTTTTAAAACTGAGTTCTAGAATTAAAACCATAGGAAAAAAGCAGAGAGTGGGCAATCTACTCTAAGGCAAAGGATATTAAAATTGCTTTTTAACAAAATTTTTAGTGTTTTCATTTATTTATTCTTAAATTTTATTAGTTCATGTTTGCAGTACACAATGATTGCACCCATCGTGGAGAGTTGGCGCATGTGTGTAACACATTTAAAGAAGGAAACAGTGACGCTGACGGGATGAGCTGAGGTGGCACAGGGATTGTGGAAGCTTAGTGTGTGTTCAACTGATTTTATTCTCATTAAAAACAGGAAAGTTTTTTTTTTGATCAGTGTTTCTCAAAAAATATGTTCTATTTTCCTGGAGTTCCTGCATCAGAGACCCCTCAACTCCTTATTAAAAATGTGGGTCAGCAATTACTTACATAGGGCTTGGACGTCTTAGAGAAATCTATCTATCTATAGTTCATGGAAAACCATTTCATGCTTTTCTTCACAAGTATTAGAGATTTACAACAAGAAATGCAATTTCCCAGCTCACTTTTTCTCACTGCATTTCTGAGCTTGCCATTTAGGTTTCCAAACTCAGCCCCACTAAAGCTCACTTACCATTTTAAACACTATTTGTCATAAGATTTTTTCTTTTAAAGTAAATAAATGGCCTTTCATGTCATTTCATGAAGTAGAAAAAGTATGAACTAGAAAATCATTCTACTTTGGGATAAAGAGTTCCTGGGAAATTTAGTCCTTTATTATTTAAGATAATTCAACCAGAACACTTTGGGCTGATTTTAAATATTTTATCTGCATCTCATTAAACTAACATGCATTTTTTCTTCCTATACTAAATCACACAGATTTCTATAAGCAACTGGAGTTTTCACTCTTTAGAAACTGCTTTTATTTTGGTACCTCATTCATTCAGTGATGACAGGGTCACGTTTGTGGAATCCCAGTTGAATCTCTTGAGAATAGATATATTCTCCTATTAAATAACTACTTTACTTTATGTTAATGAGGGGGAAAATAGTTCATTGCCTCACGCCCAAGAGTAGAGATAAGATTCACTGGATGTTGTGTTGGAAACCGTCCCCAGGTTCTCTTCCGCATGTGAACCGTTCACTGATAACGTCTGGAAACTCTCAGCATCACTCTGGAAGCCACACGGAAGAAGCTGGCTTGGGCACAGTTGTGTTTGGCTAGAAAAGATACAATATCCCTCCTCAAGGATGTTAACATGTATATATTCATCTCACTGTGCTACCAAGGAAAGGAAAAGTATTCAACTGGTCACATCATTTGAATAATTGAGTTACAGAACTGCTTTCTGGGTCATGCTGTTCTAATTCTGAAGTAGACTATTCTGTTCTTTTTTCCAACTCAAGAAAATATTATCTGTTGATTATTACAATTCTATGTGTAGATAGCAGTTAGGAGATAAAATAAATTAACATATTTCTAAATAGGTTTTCAGTGACTTGTTTTCTCTTTGTGGTATTTCCCTGCGGTTTGTGCTTGAGACCTCCTGCTGCACACAGGTGATGTTAGGAAACGGAAGTACAGCAGTTTACTCATTTCTCTTCCTCCTGCACTTAACAAACTTGGACTCTTGCAGTTGAAGTAAGATAATCATTTTGAGCCACAAAGAGATAAAAGAGATAAAACACCCAACAGGAGCTTAATTCAACATTAGAAGATTTGAAAATACAGAGGAGAGGTGCTATCCCAGTAGCAGTGTGCCAAAACAGTGATCTGAGAGTTTTCCCACTTCCAATTAAAAAAAAAAGTCACTTTGGCCAGTACAAATTAAAAGCAATATTGAATATATGTTAGAAAAAAACGAGCTGCATGAATTCTCCCTTCACATTATGTTTATGGATGGATTTGTGGTTTAAGGTGTTTTTATGGACGTTTTAGGTAAAAGTGGTTTTAGCATGTAGGAATTCTATCATTTTGCAGGGTTAGGGGAGAAGGATTTTTTTTGTTTTCTCACTTTGTTGTGCAGGCTGACCTGGAACTCACTGTGGAGCCCAGGCTGGCCTTGTACTTGCGGTGATCCTCCTGCCTCAGTCTCTCAAATGCTGGGATTATCAGTGTGTACCACCACCCGTGGGTCGGGCGAGGGATCTTGAATTCAGATCCTAGTTTTGGTGCTGGATGGCTTGTCCTGTTTGTTTTTCCTACTTATCTGTATTTTAGTTTTCTTTGGCAGAGTGAATATAAATTTTTTCCAGGCATTTTCTGAGGGAGGTTTTGAGAGTGATCTGTGTATTTAATTTTCTGCTAACCTTGTTAAAGTGTTATGAATCAAGAATGGTTTGTGGAGAGACTGACATTTTATACAAGTCAGTTCCTCTTTATTTTCTTTGTGGAAGGTAGTGGAGTGGAAGCAAGGCTTCTGTGGAAACTGTAATGGTAACTTTCTGTTCTTATGACTTCCTTCTTTGGTACTGAGTAGGGCATATTAAGCCTGAAGGCAGGTTACCCTGTATCCTCTTGACTGAGTTGACATGCTGAAACTAACGTGTGCTGAGCTTATCTTTCAGTGTGCCAATCACTGTGCCAAAAGCTTTCAACGTACAAACTGATTAATCCCTGACAGCAGTGCCTGGGGTAGATATTACTATTATCTCTCTGTGCAGATGAGGATAGTTCGAAGACTTAGTTTAAATCCAAGCAGTTTAACTCCAGAACCCATATATTTAACAATTATTCCATGCTAGTACCTATAGCATAGCTGAGAAAAATAGGCACAGAATGTTCACAAATGTGAGTTTGGGGAAAAAAAACAGGAGAGTGGTATGGTAGCAATATGTTGCCCCATATGAGTTTTTTTGGGTTTTCTTGAAGATATGATTAAGACTGATGACAAACAAGTTAAATGTTTTCTGAGAAGCCTTTGTAGACTTTCCTAAATGTTAGCCTGGATGCACCCCTTGTCTCCACCCTGCTGCCTTAATTACATGTCAAGGTCAAATTTCAGCTGCCATCTTGGACTTTGAAGACAGGTGGTAGGGTGAGAGGTTGAAAGAAGCCTGGGTGTTTTATGGAGCAGAGCCTCAACACTAGCCCTGGACCCCCTTTCCTCCAGGCTCTTTATGTGGGAACAAAGTAACCTTCTGTTTCATTTCAGCACTATAGTTTTGCATGTGTTTAACTAGCAGCTAATGGGGCTGGGGATTTAGTTCAGCAGCACAATGCCTGCCTGGCAGGCACAAGGTGGTGAGTTCAATTCCTGGTACTGGAAAAAAAACCAAAACAACAACAACAACAACAAAAACCTAGCAGCTAACTATTCATTTCATGCCTACATGGCAATGTTGATTGTGAGTAGTTTCATGGTATCTACAGAGTAGGCACTGAATAAATATTTGCTGAATTTATTGTTCTATCTTTGCCACCTTAATATTCAGAACCATATACTTGAGTTTCTTTAAAATAGGAGTGAAAGTATATTAATGTATCTGACATTCAAAACCAAGCTGTAAATGTGAAATACTGGACAGTAATGGAGGCTGGGTGTTTTCCTTTTTCTTTAAAGCAATAAAGGATGTCCAGATATTAAATAAAAAACAACTTACAACTAGCAAGGTAAAACTCCTCTGTCATGTTCCTGTAGAGCCAAGGGTACTTTCAATATGTTACAGTTTACTGCCACTTGTCATTTCTAGTTAAATGTGCAACTATTAAAAAAGCAGGCTTGTCTAAAAGATACCAAGCAGAGTCCTGATATTTAACATATCTATCTACATTTATGGTACAATGGAAATGAACATATGTGTTTGCATGTATGTATATATAAAAGCTCCAAACCAGAAGCTCTGTTAATGTCTTATTACTCATGGAAAGAAAAAGAAATATGTTCCATTAAACACATACATGGGGCTTATTTCTGAAATGCCTTTTACACTTCTGTAATGTTATAATTTTATAAAAGGTCTATTTTATTCAATTATAAGCATAACATTTTTTTCCCTGTGTGGAACTTAAGTGAAAAATGGTGGTGTCTTGGACTAGGACCTTGTCAGGACTGAAGGAAAACCTGGACATGTTCATGACCACCGTGGCATAGATCCAGGCTTGGGAATGGACTCTGAGTGTGGGAAGATGAAGGGAGACGAAGGGTAAGAATTGGTCAGATGTGAAAAACATTTTCAACAGATGAGTACAGAGGGGAGCTGCACCAGGGGTGAAAGGGCTGAAAAGGGAAGATCTAAGGTGTGTGTTGGAGGGGCAGAGCAATGGCTTCATTTTATGTACAGTGGTTTTGCAGTGCCTGTGAGACACCCATGAACGGAATCAAATCGTATATTGAGTTTAGGGGAGGTTTAGAATCAGAATTTAAAATCTGAAGTCACTTTATGGATGGTATTTAAAGTCATGAGAATATTTGAGATTTGAGATTTGAGATTTCCAGGAAGAAAGTATAGAGTAAGGTAAGAGGGCTTTGAAATCAGCTTGTGAATGAAGTAAGAAACATTCGAGTTATGTTTAAATGCTTATGATTGGTAGTTGGATCTGGTGTGGATTTCTTTTTTTCTCCTCCTCCTCCCCTCCTCCTTTTCCTCCTCTTCCTTTTCTTCTTCTTTTTCTCCTGTCTTTCTCTCTTTCTCTCTCTCTCTTTCTTTCTCTTCTCTTCTCTTCTCTTCTCTTCTCTTCTCTTCTCTTCTCTTCTCTTCTCTTCTCTTCTCTCTCTCTCTCATACGGTTTTGCTTGCTGCTCTTGAACCATCCCATGGATCTAGGATGGCACCTATTCACGAACACTTATGTTTGCGGGGAGATTAGTGACTGTACTATAGCAATGCAGGTGGAATTCCCATTAAAAAATGGATGATGTGTGGCTTACTAAGATTCTTCCTACAGAATTATAAAATTCAATGCCTGAGGAATTTAGCATGTTTTTGCAACCTTAACATCTCTTGGTCTTCTTTTAGATTCTTTGGGACTAGCTTAAAAATTAATTCTAGAACAATTTCACTTTGTGATATAACATGGAGATTAGTGACTTAATAATTGCCTCTCATGTTTTCTTTCTGAAATTGGCTACCTTTGAGGCTTTATATTTTGTAATAATCTTGTAATATTCTCTGATGTTGGCCCATTAGGGATGAGCCAAAATGAACTCTTTAAAAAGAAATATGATCTCCTACAGAATTTTAACAGAATTTAAAGGTAAGGGTGAGTGTCTGTGTGTGTGTGTGGGAAGGGATTAGAGAAGCTGTTGCTAAGTAACAATGATAAAAATTACAAAAATGAAAGAATTAGTATCTATTTTTATACCTAAAATAATTACTTAATAGATTTTTTTTTTTGGTATCAGAAATCGAACTCAGAACCTTGCGCTTGCCAGGCAGGTGTTTATGCCACTGAGCTATATCCCCAGCCCATATAGTTTAATTTATTAAAACTAGGAGAAATTTCTCTTTCAAATCTGAATCCTTCTCTTTGAATTCATTGATGCAGAGACTACCTTTTAAATACTTCAATCTGGTAATATACTTGGGTCTACTACAGAGAATAACTAAGACCTACATAGCTTGGATAAAGCTATTAGCAGTATATAGCCCATTGTTTTGCACATTTATGAATTTCAGTAACATTTATTGAATGTTACCAGGGATAATTATTAATTTCATTCACAGTTATTGAACTCCTACCCTGTCCCCCATAACAGAATCTATCTGTAGGATTTCTTTGAAGACTCAGCTTGAAATGTAGTTTTGTGAACATTTATGTCTGTGAGTGACCACTTTCTCACCAAAATAAATATATTGCTCAATATTTCTTTCCTACCAGAAAAAGACTAAATATTTTAAAATGTGATACTTCACCCAACTCGGCAGTTATTTCTGTTGTAGTATTGCTGATGTGAGTGTTTTACACAGCATTTTGATTCCTAGAGGGTTCTGCTAATGTTAATTACAACTCTCACTTCCTTTCTCCTCCCCATATATTCTCACGTATTCAAAGAGCACTTGGCTCTGTTTTCATAGTTGGCTTTTTCCAGTTTCCTTTAACATTCCATGGTTTTTACGGTAAAGGAGGCTGTGAAACATCAACTGGTTTAACGTGGCTAAGAAAATTACTGAACATCCAAAGTCTGGCTTTAAGAGGATCTTCCAAGTCTAATTTTAAGAGCTTAATACTCAAGAAAAATAAAAAGCTCATATTTCCACCAAAGGCTTGTGTTTAAGGAGGGATTTTCAAAGTTTATAATGTACTATCACTCGTAATTCTGAAAACACTTGCCAAATTGTATTGCTTCTTAAGTTCAGGCATTTTCAGGGAATTGAAGTAAAATGGGTTCATAGACAGATCATGCTTAGCATTTTTAATCTTCAAATTGTAAAGATACTATCTTGGCAAGGAATTCTTACCAGCATTAATGGTTAAATTTTCCCTAAGGAGTTCCATTAACTTTCTTAAGCAATTAAAAAGAAACTTTGTGTATATCTAGTTAATAAATTTTTCTTGAGCACTATTATAGGCTAAGCTGTTTCTTAGTCTCTTGTGAGATATCAGCAAACGCCACAAAATTTCTGATTGTCTTGTAACTTATAGGTGCTGACAGGTAGCATACGTAATTTGCAAGTAAATTTTATAGCCTGCTAATGTGTCCAGGGTCTCCAAGGTCATACGTAGTCTCAGCAACTTGGGAGGAGGACTGGTCTTGCAGTTGGTCTCACAGGTAGGACTTATTTCAGTAAGAGGACACAGAGCAAGATCACCAAAGAAAAATGACACAAGCGGTAAGCTCCAGTGAGGACCAGACACACATTTCCAGAGTCTTATCCTGGTAAAGTAACTTAGTTACTTCAGGAGGTACTTTGTTTCCCTAGCAACAAGGTGTGATAACATGTTTGAAATGATTTCTTTTTAACCAGTGAAGTCTATTACAGAGTCTGCGAAGTTTTTTATTGTGGCCTGGTGATATAGTACTCTGAGTCCAGAAAATACCAAATTTGTATACTAATTTGAAGACAACAATGTGCAATGTAGCAACCACCGTTGAATCCTACCATCTTGTTTAGTAAAGCTCTGTATCATTTCTAATGTTTTTTTAAAATTACTTTTTGTTCTCTTTTAATTGTTGGAACAATCTTCATTTTTACATCTGGTAATCTGGGCAACTTCGTTGAAGATAACAATATGTAATATAACAACCATTGTTAATTCCTATCATCTTATTTTGAAATCCTGTATTGTTTTCATTCTTTTGTGTAGTTTTGTTTTTGTGTTTGTTGTCATTATTTGTTATTGTTTTTCTCTTTAAAATAAAAAAAAAGAAGCAATTGTTCAGCTTAAACCATGGGGTTTGCACAAATGTTCAGGTACAGCGAGTCACTGTTATCAGTTCTGGGAATGTGGAAACTCTCCTGAAATCCAAATTCCTAGCTGCCAGGCAAAGTGCAGCTCTGTGCCTTTGACTGGACCCATTGGCAGGGGAGCACTCAGGCCTGCTATGTTGAGTCTTTCATGCACAGCTGGGTTATGGGAAGTGCTTAGGGGGAAAAACCCCCAGCAAGGGTCAAAGACTGGGAAGGGATGTGCCTTTCAGCTGTAAATAAGGTGATCAAAGTAAGTTTCACTTAAGAAAGCAGCATTTGAGAGAAGCCTTGCATATTTAAAACAAAGCACTCCAGGTGGAGAGCAACCTACACCATTACCTGAAGGTGCAAGCTGGCTTGTCAAGTTTGAGAGCAAAGAGGTCTGTGTAGCTAGAGTGGGCAGGGGGCACGGAGATGAAGCTGTAGGTAAGAGAGAGCTAAAATGGGGAGGGACCAGCACACACAAGTTCAGAGCATTATTGGTCCTCTGGTTTATGTATGTGCTCAGGGAGAAGACCCAGCAGTTTTCATTTCTTTAGTTTCTGTGAGACCTCAACATTGAAAAACTGCAGGTTTAGAGTAATTTCCCTTTTTTTTTTTTTTTTACCGGTGGCAAATTAACTTCTAAGTAATGAAAAGAGTACTTTTAAGGTCACAATCTTCATTGAAAGGGGAGTATATATAACATGACATACTGGTGATTTACTTCATTACATTTTACTGAACGTAGTATAATTTTTTTTATTTTAAAGAGAGTAGTACGTGAGACACAAACAAACAAACAAACAAAAAATTAGAACAGTGGCAGCATACCAGTGTCACAAACAAATCAAAGCAAGAACATTCAAAGTGATACAGGGTCTCAAGACAAATTAATACAAATCAACAGTGGTTGTTACATTTCATATCTCTATCCTCAACTACATGGCTCAGATTATCAGATGTAAGAATGAAAGATTGCTCAAA
>NW_004955425.1:19812660-19846066 GCF_000276665.1 Chinchilla lanigera | reverse complement strand
CTTGCCAGGCAAGTGCTGTGCTGCTGAGCTAAATCCCCAGCCCCTCTGTTTAGAATAAAGAGAAACTAGGATGCTTATTCCCTGAGTGAGTGGGAGATAAAGCTGGAGGTATTAATAATCCAATTAAATATCTCTCCATATATATATATTCTGGAAAAAATGGTTTTTTTTGCTTGTCAGGTCGTTCCATTTTTGTCTGTATTGTCATTATGTCTTAATAAAGAAAAATATAATGTAATGTCTTCTGACTTTAAAGAAACCAACTTCAGTTTTTCACAGGTGTTTGTGTTTTTTTGAGGGTTAGGTATCAGGAATCAAACTCAGGACCTTGTGCTTGCCATGCAGGTGCTTGTACCGATGAGCTATATCCCTGGCCCTCACAGGTGTTGTAGAAAGAAAGTAAAGCTAGCTTAAAACTAACTTCTCTTACTGGCAGTTTCTTTAACAGTCACACCAAGAACTAACAGTGGTTGAAATATAGTGAAATGTGGCCAAAGAACTCATCATATATACAGATCCAGAAAGCAGTATATTTGACCTTCAAACTAAAAATGACATACTGCTTATAAAGCCACAGGATAATTGCTATGTAATTTTTTCTTTCAAAAGAAAATCAGACTGAAGAGATTGACAGCATTTCAAACATTTACTGCTTTTAAGCATAAAGAAATGAATGTTGGATGCAAATAGATCTGTGGTGTATGTTTGGTAAAGATATGATTTTGGTGACAGCTGTGAAAGGCAATTCAATCATGCCTTTTTGTTGTTGTTTTGAAATGCAAAAAAAAAATAAAGGAACCCTTTAGAATAAATTTTAAAAGGTTAAGTTTAGAGCAATTTAATTATGTGGATTTGGAAATACAAGCATTTTAAAAATACTTTTTTATTTTCAAGGGTGAAAATCACCAACTACTTCCTCTGAATATGGGGAGGTAAGACACGGTATATACTATTTCAGAGATAAAAATTCTCTGTATAGGTGTATTTCTGTATTATAGTCAGTTGAGATGTTGCTGAATACTTTATGTTGCATTATTTCAACCAATGGTGCAGCGAATGACTTAGTCACAAACTTGCTAACATAAACCAGCATAAGCATAAAACGTTTATTGCTTTTAAAGAAAGCAGAGCAATGTGACATGCACAAAAATAAGATCTTGAAATCTATCCATCTTATCTTTGATTTCTTCCAAATGTGCAGAACCGCCAAAGGCCTTGCTTTTATTGGTGGTGGGCTAAACTTGACTAGAATTAAATACCTACTAGAAGTGTTCTGTTTTAATAAAGGTCCTTCACAAAAATTTCAATAACTTTTATGATAAAAATGACATGATTATAAGAATTTAAACTACACATAAAATAAGAAAGCAGATAATCTTTCCAAATTCCTCTTTCCAGAAATAATCACTCTCAACATTTGAACATCTTTCCAGACATCTCTGAATGCGTCTGTATTGAGAAAAATATAGCTGTGTATAATTTTAGAAAACTGGGATCACAGTATACATGCATTTTAAATACCAAGAATTAATTTACTTCTTTTTCTCTTCATTAGCTTGCACCCTTACCATTACCTAATTCTTGTGGGAGGCTTTCCTTTGGAGTCTCTGTGGTATGATTGAAAAGTACAGCAAATATTTAATATACTTAAAATTTTTACTATAGTAAAAAGACACATTGACATTAGTCTCCCTCAAAATACATCCTTTTCTTGAAGCATACTTGTCCCATCATTCTTGTCATTTTCTGAAGCAATTCTGGAAGTACTCTTTCATGAGTATCTTTAGTTGCTCTGTGGTGTTTGCTCTGATGTCTGAAATTGGTTCAAAACAATTTTTTTCTTTAGGAATATGAAATTTTAATTGTAGAGGTCCTTCACCCCCTTGGTTAGATTGACCTCTAGGTATTTTTATTTTTTGAGGCTATTGTGAATGGAATTATTTTTCTGATTTTTTTCTAAGTTGATTACCTGTGTGTAAAAAAGCTATTGGTTTCTTAAATATAGATTTTTTTTATCCTATATTGTTACTATTTTATTTCAGATTTTCTCCATCTCTCACCTGTAATTTTTGTAATGGTCTCGTGCCTCAAGTTTCATATACTGCCCTAATCTACTTTGCCACAAAGTGATTTTTCTCTAGCAAAAATTATATAATATCAGTTTTATTCTTAAAATTAGTCAATGACTCTGTTTCCTTCACTGCAGACATATGATAGAAGATTTTCATATGCCTAATACACTTTACTTAGTTCACTGATATTTGATAAAAACACCACACGTTAGTTTGAAGAAAGGAAGCCTTCAATAATTTAATATTTCTATGATTATTGATAGTTGGGCGGTGATGATGTATTGGAATCATAGCTCAGCATAGGAAGGCTGTAGATCATCTGCATTTGTGATGAACTAGCTAGAACTCCATCCTTCTCCCATTTAATAAAGTATATGAACAAAATGGTAGTGTTCTATGTGAAATATGGAGCACAAATCCTATAATATATCTAAGTCATTTGCAAATTAAGGTACTTTGACATTAATTACTAACAAATGACTAGTGACGTACTTCAGAAATGGTCATCTGTTACCAGGAGTGGTAAAATATGGGTTTAGACGAAGGTATGGCCTCTTTGGCACAAGTAAAGCCCTTTATAATTTGTTTATTTGTTTGTTTGTTCAAGGACCCACCCAGCTGTTCATTCATTTTTCAAAGATACATTTGTCCACTATCTCTTCCCTTCACAATTTCCAATCAAATTCATTATTTGTGTTTTTCATAATGCATTAGAATAGTTTTTGGCTTATTTCTCTTCCTCTGCCAAGAAGGTCCTTCCTCACTGTGTGAACCTGGTGAATACCCCTCAATTGTTACTTCTCTGCTGCACATTCCTGGATGGAGACGCTAGGAAAAACCAGGACCTTTAAAAACTTCTCTTGAATATAATTTAAATCTTATGCTCCTAAGCCCTTTAGACACAGCACTTTAAAAAAGCATTTCTCAAAATCCAAGTTACAGGGGCAGTGACGTGGCAGCAAGGTGGTGTGTGTGTGTGTGTGTGTGTGTGTGTGTGTGTGTGACTGAAAAGTTGGTGTGATGGATTTGTTTGGTCACAAAGTGGTACAGAAAAAATATTGAGGCTGCGATACCAAGGGAAATGAGTTGGAAAAATAGGAGGTTTTAAGAAACATAAGCTTTAATGGTCTATAATGTTTACTCTTTAGAACACATTGTCCCTTGGGATTATAGGATAGTTTTGTGCCTTCTTTGCTTTATTTATTTGTGAAAGCCTCTTCTTAGCAGCCTTTCTGATATTCTTCTCTTCCTATACACTTAGATGTATGACTGAGTTCTATTCTGAGCACTTGCTTTAAAAAAAACTGTTTTTTTTGTTTTGTTTTGTTTTTTTGGTTTTTCTCCGGTACCGGGAACCGAACTCACGACCTTGCACTTGCCAGGCAGGCGCTTTTGCCGCTGAGCTAAATCCCCAGCCCCATAAAAAAAACTTTGTTAAGGTGCATTTTGCATACAATAAAATACATCCATTTTAATGGTTGAATAGATTTTGAGAAATGTAGCCACTCATGAACTCACAACCACAATCAAAACATACAATATTTTGTTTCACTCCAGCAGGTTCACTTTTCAGTCTTCGCAGTTAAACTCCTTTCTCAGCCCAGCCACAGGCAACCCCGGGTTTGCTTTTGGCCACTATCAGTTTTATCAGGCATTTGATTTTAATGCTATCTTCGTCCTTTAAGGTCATCTGGCATCTGTTCGCCAAACCCCTCCCTCCATGGTCCTGTGGTGAAAGAGCCTGGAAAGTGCTCTCATTTTTCCTTTGGAGTCTCAGTTCTTTTCTTCTTCTCTAAAAACTCCTACTCTGTCTCCTCCTCCTCCTCCTCTTCCTCCTCCTCCTCCTCCTTCAGATATTATAGTGAATTCATTTTCTGTTATGTAAATATAGGAAGGATTCTGGCTGCAAGTGATTGCACAAGAAGCTTCTGTATCTTCTGAGATTAAAAAAAAAAAACAAAAAAACCTTTTCATTTCCAAGTTGCAATAACATCACTTCTTTTAAAGCACACTGGAAAGTGTAGAAGTTTCTTAAATTATAATATGGTAAACTCTATGGCACCCATGTAATACATATCAAATGGAGGAAAAGTAAAACAATAGATGACAGTTAATATTATTTTTCAAAGTTATATTATAAAATGCCCCAAGTTTTAATAGCCATGAGGAATAATGAATTCAGTGGTATTTAAAAATTTAAAAATTATGTGTATATGTGGGTGGTTATCACAATGGATTTGTACTGATTCTTCAGTCTCTTACAAACCTCGTATCTCAGAAAGCTTTGGTTTTACAGAACTTTCATGAGCGTGTGTGTGTAAAGGACATCACAGCTGTTTTTAGTGCCATTTTCTTGCTATGCTTAATTTATGGAAGTAGGACTGAATTATTTAGCGGTAGTAATTTAATGCTGTTTCATTTGGCACTTAATTGAGTTTCGATGTTGAATGATACGTAGCACTAGATATTTAATTAGTGGTTTTTATCACAGTAAAATATACTCTTTGAACAATCATGTGAACTTTGCAATGTGCTTTCCTACTTAACTATCTTCCAAGGTGTGAACCTCTGAGATTGTTTTCTCTTTACCTTCACCTGGTTGTTTAACCTTTCTGTCATTCTCTAAGCGACATGAGAAATCACAATCTTGTTTATTTATTCATTTTGAGCAAAGTGCAGTTTCATCCTGCCTGGTGTACTCACATAAGTTCCTTTGGACCTTGTGTGGTAATCAGAAACATCTATTTAATAGTTTCTTTAATATTTACCTTTAGTGGTAATTTTTCAGAGGGAAGATACATTTAAGGCTACTAAGACTTTTTGGTACAGAGCAATGTTGCGCTGACATTTTCAGAATATTCTCAGCAGTTTAATGTTGCTGCCTTAGGCCAGCAACAGGATGATTAACAGGTTAGCATTTTTTTTTGGTTTCTTATCAGTCTATTTGAGATCCAAAAAGTCATGGATTGATATACAAGTACTTGCTACAATCACTGATTAATATTGTGTTGCTCTTGTTTGCTGCTGTTTTGTGACAGTTTCTATTCTCCAACTGACTATTCAAAACAGTGTAACTTTATCTCTTTCCGACTGTATCTGTGTGATCAGCTACACACAAACACAATGCCCACATGACACACACATACTCCTCTTTGTGTGTGTTGTATTGTTTCCAGTCTTCTTGAGGCCTCCTTACTCACACCCACTTTCTGCCCACCCCTGCCTTCATTCCCTTTTTTTTCTTATTCTCCTATTGTCACCTCCCATTTTCCTACAGAGTGGAAATGCAGGATAAGTTTATGAGGCTGTTTAGATTTACCACAAATATTCAATCAGAAGATGTTTTAAGGTGACATAGCATTTTACTTGGTGATGGTGAATGACTAGTGTAAAGTTTCTATCTGCTATATTTATATAAATGAATGTTCAAGAAAAAGATGCTCCCCTATGTTGGGGGTCTTCTACCAGTTGATTACATCTCCAGCTCTTTCAAAAATTCTTTTTATTTTGAGACAGGGTCTTGTTATGTTGTCTGGCTGACTTTGAATTTGTGATCCTCTCCCTCAACCTCCTAAAATCTGGGATTATAGGCATATGCCACCATGTCTGACAAGAAGAAGTTGTCGGGGCACAGTGATTTTTTTCAAACCATGTCATAAAAAAGAAAGTGAGATATTTTGTGGCTCTTGTTAATTCTCAAGTAATAGAGTATACTAATCACATCACATAAAAAGGCAATAAGAAGCAAAGGTTGAAACGTTAAACTTCTAGAAATGAGTCATAATTGTAATGGTGCTATTTATCTTCAGATTTCTTCACAAAATGAAATAACATTTTTCCTATCATCACAATTATATTAGCACATTTCAAAGATTTGGAATTAGGGTAAAGAGATTAGAAGAAGTCAATTCAGACCAGGAATAGAAGTCAACTTTCTGAGAATTTCTGACTGCTGTTAGACCTCCTTTACTTTGCCTATGTCATAGGCTCATCTCTTCTCAGACCCTTGTTCTTTGCGTGAAGCGATGTGATATGTCGTTCTTTATATTTTCTGGTTGTGCGGTTTGCCTCACCTTTGCTCAGTCCTCTTTCTGAGCTCAGTCCTGTTTCAGTTTCCAAGGGTCTCCTTCACCTCTGGGCGTCTATTCTGGTTTTCCCACCCGAAAGTCACCAGGACCTGTGGATCTGCCTGGCCAGTGTTTCTCAAATTAATCGGTTTCTCTTCTACTTCAATATCCCATGTTCACCTTTTTCTTTGAACTATAACGATAGCCAAACTGATCTCTAACGTCTAGTCTTGATCCTCCAATACAGCCTTTTTAAAATAAGTAACAAATGATCTTTTAGAAAGGAAAATTTTACTATTTAATTCCCCAATTCAAAATTCTTTAACGATCCTCTGCTTTTATTTTAAGACATCATAGTTTTCTGGTGTCCCTGTACCTTTGTATGTACAAGGTTATTCTTCCTGATTGCTCCTCCTCTCTCCTCACTCTTTCTCAGCTAACTCTACTTTACTTTTAGAACCCAGTTCTGGAATAACTCCTCCAGGAAAACTTCCTCTGAGCACAGAATCTGGATCACACAATTTTCAGAGCATTACTTCAGGTGCGCTTTTGCGAGATGCTGATCACAGCAGTTGCCTGTCTATTATTTCCCTTTGGAGGAAGAGTCTGTGTTCCCTTTCTTTTTGAGTCACTGGCAACTAGCAAAGTTTGGGCGTATACTGGGTGCCAAGTAAGGACTGGGTGAGTGGTTTGCTGATCTTTGTAACATTTTAAAAGGTATATCTTTTAAAAATTTTTTAGTTTAAAGAGAAAAAAGAATAACAAAATAACAAAAATAAAACAACACAAGACATCCTTTATTACTTGGCAGAGCATTAATTAAAAATAATTCTAAATGTCTTCTTTTTGTTTTAGAGAAAGCCCAGAGGTAGAATTGCAAGAAGTATTTGAGAGAAGCATTCACAACAATCAGATAATATTCAATGCAGGCTTATTTGTATTTATCTAAAAATCTCAATTTGAAATGATTATATACTGGCTACCCAGCATCATTTCTAATTCAATTTATGGGTAATGGAAACATTCATGAGAATGCATGTAGTAGTCTGTGATTATGAACATGATTTCTTATTCTTCTGTGTGTGCTTTTCTTACCTAGTAGAAGGGTTGGTGAAGGGATGGCTGAGACTTTAAATTGAGATAAAGTCTGAATAGATGGATGCAAGCACTATACAGTGAGACCAAATCTAAATAAGGGTATAATGAATTAATGGGAAGTCAACAGTGGGAGTGTAGGCACTTAATTTACTTAATTTAGCCCAGTTCCATATTATATATGTTTATAACTCGTGTCAAGACAGTGTTAACAATAAGAGGTCAGTATATAACTAAGAACTAGATGGAGGCTAGAGCAGTTTATTAAACTAAATGCAAGAGTAAGCCCAAGATTGAATACGCTAGGAAATTTAGTTTTTAACCCAGGAAGAAATGAAATAAATTAATAGGCTGGAGCCTGTGGGCCAATGGAGCTTTGCTTATGGCATTTAGAAGAGGGAGGGTCTTAATGTGAGCAAAAATTCTGGAGTTCAGTGACAGGTTAGATCTTCAGCTCAGTGGACACAATGTAGAAACAAGGCCAGGAGGTGATTATAGGATGTGATTATAGGATGAATGGTAGACGCAATACACCCACAGCCTACCTGTCACTGTATTATGTCCTTCAGTAAAAGGCAAAAGTTTGCTCACAAATGAAAGCAGAATTTTCTTACCAGAATCTAATTATTAGGTTAAATAGTAATTGATCATTCCTAAGAAATGATTATCACTATGGAACTTCCAAAACGTTTTAAATTTCAAGCTTCCTGAAGTAAGTGTTTTGCAGTTTGACTACAAGCTGGGTGTGCACACAAAAGCATGTTAAGCTTGGGTGCAGACCCTCCTGTATTTGCTCCCCCGGGTATAATCTCCTTTTTCCAGTCTGTGTCTTCCCCGGAAGGCAACCCTGAATGGACAAATCATCAAGTTCCCTTCCCTCCGGATTCGGGGTGAACTTGGCCATTCGAGTGCCGAGGGTCACCACTGGAGGAAGAGCGAGAGCACAGTTGGGTTTTTATTTTATACCCATGCTGTGAGGGTTCTCAAACTGGGTGTCTTGATGAAAGGTCTTTCAAGATAGTTCTGTCTGTGTGACCTCTGGGTTTCAATTCCTAATCTGTTCTCTGTCCCTTTGTGCCTGGTGTTGGTGACAACGCCATTGTTAGTAGCACCTGGTTCTTGCATCATGTTAGTGCTTCTCGAAACTGGAGGAGCTGTTAAAGCAGATTGTGAGCCTTTAGCATGTGCATTTGCGCTTTAGTAGGTCTAGGGTGAAACTTCAGATTTGCATTTCTAACAAGTTCCTAGGTGACACTGATTCTGCTGTTGCAGAGGCCAGGCTTAGCCTTATGGTTTCCTCCTACCTTGCCTTCAGCTTTAAAATTGTTCCTATGTGAAATTATTTTTCAATTCCTCTAATTTGGGTGTACCATCTGCTTAATACTGGGACTTTCCTTGTAGTCTTTCTCATTGTATCAAAAATGGTTCCAGCAGACAAAAGATTCAATTCTGGAGTTAGTCATATATTCAAAGAGTACAGTGGAGGAAAGTGGGACATGGATGATTTATGGCATACAATAGCATTATAATTATGTAGAGATGGGGGCCTACTAGAGAGCTGGTGGGTGTGGCACTAGGTGTGTGTCAGCAGTAACATTTATTTTTATATTCATAATTTGTCTTATTTGACTTGATGAAATGTATATGTTTATCATGTACAACATGATTGTGAAATGCTGTAATGAAGCTAATCAATACATGCACTACTTCAGTTTTTGTGGTCAGAGGATTTAAAATCTACTTCTAGCTATCTTTTGAAACATAACACATTGATATTAACTCTGGTCACTATGGTGTATTTGTTGGACTTCTTCCTTCTACATAATGGAAATCCTGTTTTTATGGAGGTGCTGGGGACTGAGCCCAGGGCCTCGCACATGCTGAGCATGCACTCCACTGCTGTGCTCTCACTCCCCACCTCCTTCTTGTTTTAGGGTTAATAAAAAATTTGTACCATTTGATCAACATCCTCCTCCCTCTCCAATCTTTTACTTCTTTAGGCTCTGAAAACCACTGTTGAATTACTTCTATGAGTTCACTTTTTTAAGTTCTACAAATAAGTAATATCATGAAGTATTTTTCTATTGTACTTAACTAATATCTTGTAGGTTTATGCATATTGCTTCAGATGACAAAATTTCTGTCTTCTTTCTTTTCTCCTTCTCTTGAGAGAGAGAGAGAGAGAGAGAGAGAGAGAGAGAGAGAGAGAGAGTGGTGGCTGAACCCAATACCTCATATATGCTAGGCAAGTGCTCCCTAGCACTGAGCTACATCTCCAGCCATTTAAAAAATTTGTTTTTGTGATAGGTTTGTACTAAGTTGCTCAGATGGCCTCAAATAGGTGATCCTCCTGCAGCCTACTATGTGGCTAGGATTATAGGTACATGCCACTGTGCAGGTTTCTTTCTCTTAAAAGGCTGAACAGCATTTCTGTGTGATGTAGGCCACTTTTCCTTCATTCATTCATTTGTTGATAGTCATTTAGTTTGATTTTATATCTTCATTATTGAAAATAATGCTAAGTGAATGTGGGAAGCAGATATCCCTTCCACATACTGTTTTCATATCCTCTGGATAGACCCCCAGCTAGTGAGGCTGTGGGATCACATGATACTTTTATTTTTAATGTTTTTAAATTCACCCATCATATTATTTTCCATCTGTCTGCACTAATTTACCTTCCCACCAGCTATGCTAGAGTTCCTGTTTTTCTGCATCCTCTTACTGGCTTTAGTTTCTAGGGTAATAGCTATTCTGACATGGGTGAGGTGATAGCTCATTGTGATTGCAAATAAACTTAAAGATTGTAGAGACCCTGACTCTTTCCCAAGGAAAAGTCCCTAAGGAAGTGAACAGGAAAAAGGAATAATAACGAACTGTGAATATTCACTTACGTACATGTAAGCATGGCTAAACAAGACACATGCATTGCAAACCTGAGAGAACCTCCCTGTCTCTGGTTTCAGGACAAATATGGCTGAGGAACCTGTAGTCTTAAACCTAACTCTTCCTGGCCCACTAAAGGATCTAACCCTTTGTAGATAAATATATTTTACTCCTGGTATAAAACATACAATAACATTACATTGTATACCTTATATGTGTACAATAAAATATTTTTAAAAAAACTAAAAAATCATTGACTTAAGAAATATTTAATTCACCCTACACACTAATGTTGATTACCTCAGGACCCACCTTTGCTACTTCTTACTGACTCAGAAAAGCCCTGTTAGGAGGTACAAAAGCAAGAGTTGGTACACTGAAAGAGTTCAGAACTCTCCAGTCTATTGTTGTATGTGGGGAGTGGATGCTATGGGGTTTTAGACTGAATTCACTGGCATTGATGTACTTGTTTGGGATTTGGGATTTAATATGTTGCCTTGAACATGTGGGGGAGGCATTAGTGATCTAGAACTATATCAATTGAAGCCTAAACTCAATGATGAGTTACAGTTAATGAGAGAAATGTTTATGATTACTTGACCTGCTATAGAGAAAGGAATTCCAAGCCCCTAGGAAATGAAAATGCTGGAATGGATCAGCCAACTGCTAACCATATTTCTGCAAAGGCTGGGGATTGTTCTTCTTGTCAAAGCATGGAAATATGCATCAGTGAGAAAGATGACTGCATCTTTGTGTATTTTTCTGGTTGCTGTCCTCTGTAGGAAGGAGATGACTATGGATATTACTATAACGGAATTGGGCTCCCTGATCTAGAAGGATTGATGAGGATTTTAGAGAAAGCTACCAGCTTATTGTCCTTAATTATTACAAAGAAGGTGTTTGAAATTACAACATGCTACAAGAATGGGGTTTTTATTTAGAAGGATTATGGGAAATCTTTCCTTCCTTCCTTCCTTCCTTCCTTCCTTCCTTCCTTCCTTCCTTCCTTCCTTCCTTCCTTCTTTCCTTCCTTCCTCTCTACCTCTTTCTTTCCTTCTTTCTTTCTTTCTTTCCTTCTCTCTCACTGGGTGGACAGTAGTGTGGAACAGAATGCTTTGCAAACCTTGCTGTGTGCCAGACTCACTTGGAGGGATTACTAAAACTCAGGTTGCTTGGCCATATGCAGAATTTTCAAGTCAATAGGTTTGAAGCATGGTATAAAATTTTACATTTCTAACAAATTTTTAAATAATTGTGATGCTACTCTTTTAGGAGCCACACTTTATGGACCATTTATCTATGACAATGGCTAACTATGGAATTATAAGAATTAAAGATATTTACAGTCTTCCAAAGTACTGTCTAATGTATATTTAGAAAAATCCTGTGTGTGGCAGGTCTGGTAGATAGAAATACATCAGCTTAGTGTTTTTGAATATCTGCAAGTTCATGTTTCAGATCCTCTCAGTTGAGGGAGATGCCAGATCCTTCTGTAAAGGGCCCTGCAGTATAGCCATTGGTGTATATTTTGCATTTTCTTCCAAGTTATACATAAACATATTCTTATGATATGTTAATAGAAGAAGAAAACATTTGGTCCTGACTTATGAATGGATCTTTACTGTATACTCTTTATTGTAAGATCAACTATAATCAGATAGGTGCTGCACTATTGACTCTATTCAGAGATGACCCTGAAAGCCAGTAATAAAGAAAAATGTTGTTGATTATACAAAAAGCCCTGAAATCTTCAAAGTAATAATCAGACTTTCTAAGTTATTTGATTTTGGCTTTAAATTTAGACTGATACCCAGAGACCTTAAATGCCACCTACTCAGAGTAGAGGTTTATGGAAATGTTGATATATATGATCATATATATTATATGATCACTTATATTCTAAATCTAACAGCAGTGCAAAGAATATATAATGGACCTAGATATAATTAGTAAATGGTGGAATCAACACATTTGTTTCCTGGCTCATGGAATTAAGGCTACTAGAATAAAAAATGATGGGATATAGGGGAAGACAGGGTGCTGGATTGGAAACTTCCACTTCGTTAAGAAAGTAGATGAGAAGTAACCCCACATTCTGGGGAGACATTCAGATATTAATGCCCATATAAATGATTCACCATGCACAGGGGTGAATATCTTTTACTACATTTATGTGTAACTTGACTATTTGGCTAGTATACAAGTAATATGGCTTAAGAAGAATAAGAACTTTTTTCAGGCTTAATCAGGTTTGTGATGCTAATTACCTATGTGGTTCCAGTTGTGCCATTTGTATGGGAGTAAACAAGTATAGTCCTCTGGAAGATATTTTGTTTTCCCATTTCCAGTGGTGGGGAAAAAGCCACAAGCAGTTGACCTTCACGTGGCAGGTAAGACAGTGTATGTTTAAGGGACTTACCCTAAGTAATACTCAACTGACAACTGTCACCATATAATTCAGAAGGGCTTTGATCTCATTTTATCCAAGAAGACATCAAATATGTCTATTACACTGAAGTGATAACCTGATTTAGTCTAACAGATAGAAAGTGGCAGATATCCTAGTTAACCCTACAAAGATATGTGTATGTCAGCATATGGCATATACATCCTGTAAAAGCTCTAGTCTGGCATATATGAAATTTTTAGGATTACAGTGAAATTGTTAGGGTCTTTCTTCTAAAGTGGGAAATAAGTTATTATACCTGCACCTTAACTCTTCCCTCCCCACCACCAAGAATGAGGTATAATGCTGGGTAAGACTCTGGATTTGAATGCAACATGCATCACCTTTGGGAAGAGTGTTGCTGCCTGTCTCTTAGGTGAACCCTTAAGAGTGCCACTTTGAGTGAAATCAGAAAAGGAGGTACTGTCTGTAAAATAAACGTTTTTGTCTCATGAATTTTATGGCCCCACAGATCAATATATTAGAAATAATGTGACAGAGATACTATTTAGAGTTTCTGGAAAATGCCAAAGGAACATCATGGCGCAGACTCTTCTTTTGCCAACTATTTTCCATTTGAAAAGTTCTGGGTTGTATCTAGACCCCAATAGCTGGCTAATGCCTAATGACCGCAGGATGCAAGGCGGGTCTGGGACTCGAGCGGCTCACTGTAAATTATGTGCTTTGGAGTCTAGAAAGCCCTACAACCGGGTGTACCCGGTAGTGCCCCACTGTAATTACATGTAGGGTTGGAGAACGGGACCGAGCAGGGGCGAAGGAGCAAGCCAACTGCGTTCGCGGGTTATTTGCGTACCTAGGTTGTTTAACCCTATTGTCTGCCCCTTTCAACTCATAACTGTGTCCTGGGGAATTTCTCACGACATGTTAATGGAGAAGGATTTGCGTGACTGACTGAAGCCGGCTACATAGAACAAGAGTATCCCACGAAAGACAGCGGGGAGGGAAATGTTTCCCGCAGACTGTGCTGAGCACTGCATCTAGCTGTGTTTTTCTTCCAGGAACTTCTTTATGAAGATAATAAAATTTCTTAAATAGAAAAAATATTACACGGTCATTACCTACCCTTACTTCACCTTTGTCAAAAATTTCTGTTAGAACAAGACATTTAACTTCCATCTCTCTGTACCTTCCCTTGTATGTGACAGTGCTGTGAACAGCACACCCTGGCCAGGCACAGGTGGCAGCCCTGGACACGCACGGTGCATGACGACTTTCAAAGCTCTGTGGCATGGCACTGTTTATTAATGTCTGAGGTGGATATTCATAAATAATATAACTAACAAGATTCAACAGAATAAAATATAGTCACAGGTGTATCTCTCCTAATTTAAACTGATTTTATTCAACTTTTAGTTTATTTCCATCAGATTAATTCAAACACACATTGAAGCATCTACACAATGAAAAGCT
Organism: Chinchilla lanigera; assembly: GCF_000276665.1. NCBI lineage: Eukaryota > Metazoa > Chordata > Mammalia > Rodentia > Chinchillidae > Chinchilla > Chinchilla lanigera. The sequence goes on along the minus strand of NW_004955425.1, from coordinate 19,832,069 downwards.
ACCCCACATTTTGGTTTGACTGCTTCATATTAATTTTGTTTGTTAGTGGTGTCAGAAGTGAAGGGCTGGTTACATCAAATCTTGACATAGAGTCGGCCGCTACAGGAATTGAAGACTTTATTTACTTTTAATAACTGCATCTTGGCTTATATATAAGCAAGCCTTAGTTGTTATCCTTGAGAAACTCGTCCAGTAAAAATCATCAGTGACTTAGCTTCATAGGTGATTCCATTTGGGAGTCCTATGTTACTTATTCAATGAAGCCCGCTTAGAACATACATGTCCATTTTACCATGCCAGTAACTGGGTTTCCTTAGATGCCAATATTCCTTTCCTTCTGTAAAAAGGGCTGTATGATTTCACAACTTTTGATCTGTCTCTTTATAGTAAGTTAATTTTTAAAAACCCCATTTTCTCTCCTAGACTTTTAAGAAAGAATTTTCTTCTTTTTCTTTGGAGTACTTTCATTTTGAATTCAAGAGAACACACTTTGAATATGTTTTCTCACAGATAATAGCATTTAAGTGGTCATCATGTAACACTGGCAATATTCTTCCCCCAAATTACAATAAAGGGGATAGAGACCAACACGAAAAAACACACACAAATTCCATTAGACTCAAGTTCATTTCATGGGTGATATGTTTTTCGTGTTAGGATATTTGGGGGTGAATTATGACATTAGTGAAGGCACTTAATTCAACTTAAACTCTTTATATAGCATCACTTTTTGCTAAAATAACAGAAAATACTGTTTCTATAATTTGCCTGAGCAGTATATGGCAGTCATTAGGCAAGCAGAATGAGCACTGCACTTACCAATTACTGAAAAAAAATTAAGCTGTAAATAATGTTTAGGCAAATGACCTTATCTACTTATCTTCCTACAATGTATTTTGAAATAATGTTTGATAAGGGATATAATGGCTGTTTTGAGATCAAACTTTTATAAATCAAATAAAAAAGAGATATCTCCAATAAAGGTGATCACTAAGATCTAAATGGCAGTGTCATAAATCCTTTTAGCACCTATCTCAGTGGCCAAACTAGGAGCTACTGTTTTGTAACTTTTTTCCCTGGGTGCAAATTTCAGATGCTTGATAAATTCACATATTTAATCTGACACGCACAGCTCTATTTTATTCATAATGTTCTCCTTAAAAATAAAATTGAAACATTTCATTTATAAAAAAAAGTCTCAAAAATTTCTGGTGTCATCTAAAAATTCAATTAAGAGAATTTGGGGAGTTGACGGGAACATGTATAGAGATTATTGTGAGGATTAATTTAATGTAGTTGGGTATATTTTAAGGTCAAGGGGTTAGATATAAGATAATCTCTCTCTCTCTCTCTCTCTCTCTCTCTCTCTCTCTCTCTCTCTCTCTTTATTTATCCTGGAATTGTGCCTATAGTTGTGAATTGTCTTTGAATATTTACTCTAATTATTGTATTTCATTATGCACACTTTAATTTCTAAACGCCCACTGATGTATTTTTGCAGTAAACATTGGGTGCCCACTGAGTGCCAGAGACTTTTCTAACACTGGGAGAGGGAAGTATATGGGGGGGTGAATAAGAGCTCATCTTTCTATAACAGTACAGCATTTCAAACAGAATCTGTAACCTTGATGGCATAAGATAAGCCTCAAGAGATTCTTCAGTGCGCTGCATTTACCATGTTCAGGGCCAATTGGACTGAAGGCTTTTAAGGTGTGTAATTTACCAGGAAAAGAAAATTTAATACATTCATTTATAACTTGTTCTAGTCATAAATAATCATTGAAACTTTGATCTACTTAGAAATATGAGAGCATATCTAGTTAGGAGCTACATTATAAAAGAATATTTATTAAATGAAACAAAATTAATTAAATTCTGTCCTGTAATAAAAATTGACATTCTTTAAGTTTTATAGATTTTACCTTTACCGGGGTTCATTCCAATCACCTTCTACAAGGATCTTTGAAGAAGTTTTTCTTAAAATGCTATGCTGGAAAAATCTAATATACTCATAAAAAAGAGTTTACTTGATAAAACTTAGCAACTTTATTTTCAGGGATAATTCTTTCATATAAGCTAATATAATAAGAAATACCTTAGGATTTTGCTCTCTTCAATTCAGAGAACTGTCCCAGGTTCTGTAAACTATTCCTACCTGAGTAATTCTCCATAGGAATTTGTACCAATCAATACCCTAAACTGTAATGGTCAATCTGATTTAATATTGAATAAAGAGGAAGAAATTTCAACGAGTGCTGGTAGTTACTAGAGCTCCAATCTTTAATGAGCCTGTAAGAATTACTGGGAAGCCTTAATTGTGGCAGCTGATGACCATATAGAACTTTCCATATTAAACTCAACTTGAATCACAATGATGTTTCTATTACATCCTGACGATCAGAAATGTTGTGCTATGGAAGTCACTACTATCTTCATGTGAATCTAAAATGTACTAACAGCTTAATAGTTTTCCTTTAAGTGATTATTCTGCTAAACAAAACTAAAACTGAAACTTAAGTTTTTGCTATAACAAATGAGAAACAATTAGCTTATAGATGTAAAAATGTAAGGGATTACTTATAGAACCTGAAGAAGTAAGACAATATGGCATTATTTCATACCAAAGTTGAAATAAATGCTGCTTTATTAGAGTTATTGTGTTTACTACTTTATATGAATTATGGAAAGCCACCTGGATTCCACTTTTACTTTTATTTTTCACAGGAAGCTGTTCTCATATAGGTAAGTCATGTGAAGAAGCTAAGATAATATACATACTTTGGGGGGAGGTAATCCATAAAAATATGATCTCAAACATGACAAGGGTATCCAGTCTTCACACTTATTCAATACAGTACTGGATATCTTAACCAGAAGAATTATACAACAATTATACAAGAGGAAGAAATAAAAGATGTAGAAACAGAAAGGAAAGAATTTAAATTATCCTTTGCAGATAATGTGATTCTATATATAGAAAAACCCAAAGACTCCACACAAAGACTAATACAACTGATAAATTCAGCGAAGTGAAAGAACACAAAAACCAACATACAAAAATCAATAGTATTTTTCTACACTAATAATGATATTGTTGGAAATGAAATCATGAAAGTAATTTAATTTAGCTCCAGTAACATAACATAAAATATGTAGGAATAAATTCAATCAAGGCCTCTATAAAGAAAATTTGGAAGTTCTGATGAAAGAAGTTGAAGAGGATACAGACACAAAAAATTAAAAGATTTCCCATGTTCATGGATGGAAAAAATTAAGATTGTTAAAGTGTCCATATTATCTAAAATGATTTACAGATTCAATGCAATACCCATCAAAATATGAATGACATTCTTTATGGAACTGGAAAGAAAATCATAAAATTCATAGAGAATCACAAAAGAGAGCCGAAGTCATTTTGAGCAAAAAAAATTAACTAAAGGCATCATACTACCTGACTTCAAAATAGACTACAAAACTACAATAAGTAAAACAACACACATACTAATTGAACACAAATGTCCAGAAATAACCCCATGAATTTACAACCAATTAATTTAATAAAAGTGAGAAAAATATACATTGGAAAAGGCTTTTCAGTAAAAGGGGACTGTCCTGAAAAAACAGGATATTCACATGCAAAAGACTGAAATTTGATCCCTATTGCTCACACAATACAAAAATTAACCCAAATGGATCAAAGACGTAACTGTAATACCTAAAACCATGAAGCTACTAGAAAAAACCCACAGAATCAATTGAAGACATCAATACAGGGAAGTATTTTTGTGGACAAGACCCCAAAAGTATAGACAACAAAAAGAAAATGAGACAAATGAGATTATACCAAAATAAGAAGATTTTGCACAGCCAAGGAGACAATCAACACAGCAAAGAGGCAACATACAGAATGGGAAAAATTTCTGCAAACTTCATGATAAGGAATTAATATTCAGAAATATAAAGAACTCAAACAACAGGAGAAAAAACCTTAATAGAAAAATCCTATTAAAATGAGAAAATGATTCGAGTAGGTACTATATTTCTCAAAAGAGGATATAGAAATGACCAACAAAGTTTTGAAAAAATGCTCAAAATTATTAGTCGTCAAAAAAAAAAATTTAAAAGCAAAGTGAGATGTTTTATTCCAGTTAGAATGGCTTTTAACAAAAAGAAAAAAAGATACAAAAAACTTTTATGCAGTGCTGGTATAAATTAGTGTAGCCATTATAGTAAACAGTTTGGAATTTCTCAAAAAATAAAACCTGAAAATAAATCTACCATATTATTTGGCTCTCCTGGTTCTGGATTTTTGCCAAAGAAAATGAAATTGTCGTATGAAAGAGATGGCTGCCTGTCTGTTTTTATTGCAGTCCTATTTACAATAGCCAACACATGGAATAAACTAAGATGTCTATCAGCAGGTGAGTAGATAAGGAAAATGTAAGGATACATATATATGAGAGAGAGAGAGAGAGAGAGAGAGACAGAGAGAACTAAAGATGTATATACTCAGGGAAAACTTGCATAAATATTTTAATACTAAATTTATTGAACCATCATGAGATTTATACAAGTTACTTTTGGCTTCTACAATTAAAAGAGGTGCTCAGAGTGGTGATCATTTGCTTCCAGGCATTTATTACTTTTTTTTTCTTCCTTTTTAATTAATTAATTTATTGGTATGTTTTAGATATACATAATGATCACATTCATCACAGGAAATTTGTACCTGTACATGCTACATCTTGATATTTCTTTTTTTCCACATTCCTCTACCCTTCAGCCACTCTTCTTCTCCTTATTAACAGAGGCTTTGTTTCCATTGTTTTCTTTTCTAGTTTTTTCTTTTCCCTTTCTTTCTTTCCCCTCCCCCTCCCTATTCCCCTTCACATTTGAACATTTTCTTCCTATTTTATAATATTTATTATACATTTTGGTCCTTATTTACACTTTCAATTTTGCACACCAGAGAAGCAATGCAATATTTACACCTGTGTCTGATTTATTCCGCTTAACAGTATGGTCTCAATGTGCATCCATTTACCTAGAAATGTCTCAAGTTTATCATTTTCTATGGTTGAATAATACTCCATAATATAAAAAACCCCACATCTTTATCCATTCATCAGTTGATGGGCTTTCTACATGCTGAAGACTAAAATTAGTCCCATGTCTCTCACCATGCACTAAACTAAAATCAAAATGGATCAAAGATCTAAATGTTAAAACAGAAACACTATATCTCCTGAAGGCATAAGTGTAGGCAAAATCTTTATGAACAAAACCTTGATCACACGGGAAATATTATGAAGAATCAACAACTGGGATCTCATCTTATTAAAAAGCTTTGGCACAGCAAAAGAAATTATCTGCAGAGTGAAAAGACAACCCACAGAGTGGGAAAAAAATTTTGCCAGCTTTTCCTCAAAAAAATTACTATCTAGAATATATAAAGAACTCAGAGAAAATCAGACCTCCCAAATTTAAAGTCCTAATTCAAAAGTGGGCATCTGAAATAAATAGATACTTCTTAGATGAAGTAGTAGAAAGAGCAAATAAATATATGAAAATAATGTTGAACATCATTGGTCATTTGAGAGAGAGACGCAAATTAAAACAATTCTAGGGTTTCATCTCACCCAAGAAAAAACAGCTATTATCAAGAAATCAACCAATAACTAATCCTGGAGGGACTGTAGGGAAAAAGGAACTATCCCTCCACTGTTGGTGGAAGTGTAGACTGGTGTAACCACGGTGGAAATCAATGTAGAGATTCCTTATTCTTCTTTCCCTGAAGAGTATATACATTTTTTGGAAGACTGTATATATGTAATAAAGCATTATTCACATATAGAAATGTTATCCTATTATTTGGGGCAAATGGATTTAACTAGAAGTTATTAACTGAAATAAGTCAGGCACAAAGCAACTCATACTACATGTTCTGTTTCACATGTGGTTGCTAAAAAGTTGATCTGAATGTTGAATAGTGATTACTGGAGGAGTGGGGGAGGGGTAGAAGGAAGTTGCACCATCTGTATCAAAACCCAAATAAATTCTGCTGTTCCACAGCATGACAGTGACTGCATGTCAAAATAACACAAATATATATGATATATTATAAATTATCATATATTTTATAAATAATATATAATGTAAATATATAATATAAATAAAATTATAATTATATTACTACATATAATGTATTATATATAGTTATATACATATATATAACTTTTTTATGAATAGAAGTGAGGAACTCACACTCTTCAAACACAAGGTAATGGTTAGAGGATGAAAATATTAATTATCCTGTTTTGATCAGCGCATATTGTACATATGTAATTGATCTATACTATACCTCATGTACAATTATTATGTGTTTATAAAAGTTTCCTAAAAAATATTTAAGGAGATGTAACCTACTAACTCTCTTAATATGGCTATTATCCATTGCACACAAGTATTGAAATATCACATTGTATCTCATATATATGTACAATTATAATAGTAACAAAAAATAAGTGGTAAATAAATAAGTACATAGCATCACATATCAACTGGTGTATTACAGAATGAAAATGGATTAACAGAATCAATTTTTGTCTCTGAGAGATGTATTAGGATGTCACCTGGGAGGGGACACAGACTGTCTTGGAGGTGGGTCAAGGTATTATTCACTCTAAATGTTCTTTTAAATTTTGCAATATTTTGAACTATCTTATTATACATATGCGGTAGTTCACTATTGATTCAGATGTCTTGAAGGACAAATTTGAGTACTCACTAGTGATTCAAACTTGGTCATATTTACTTCTTATTGCCTCAGTTTTCACACTTAGAAATGGGGATACAAACACTGTAGCATTTTCTTTATGAAGTACCTGTGAAGATTCAAAGTGATACTATACATATAATGCTTAGAACATCCTTTGCCATGTAGAAGGATTTTATTAATTTTACCATTATTATAATTTTTTGTATCTTATTAAATTCTCAATTTTATGAAGTTATGTGTTTTACAGTCCTATAAAAGCGGTGTAATTATTGGTGAATTTTATTTACAGTCTACAAAAGAATGAATCTTATAATTGAAAAATCTTTGATTCCTATTTGAATCTTATTTGAATTCAGTTTATATTGCTCCTGAAACTACTAACATTTGTGAGGAATTTAAGAAGCTATAGGTTTTTTCCTAAATAATTGCTTACTACTTTTATTTTTGTACTCATATGCTAACACATACTACATTTCTGTAACTAAGACTATAGACTTGTTTGGATACTAGAGTCTGGGATTGTAACATTTTAAAAATAAATTGTAAGATTAAGTAAAATATAAAGGAAAATTCATGAATTCAAAATCTAGTATCTTCTAGTATTATTAATTGGATCTTTTTAGGAATAGTTTTCTTTTGATGGAGTAGCCTTGCAAAATTTATTCTTATGATCTCTTGAAAAAGCAATTATCTTAGTAGCAGAGTTCTTTAAAACAACTTAAAAAATAGTGATCAAAACTTCTGATCACTAGGATTAAATCTTTTTGTTATCTATGTTGATTGAAGTCAAAGTATTTCTAAATTTTAAGTCACCCAAAATTTTGTAGTATAACACAAGAGAGTGATATAAGTAAGCATATGTGTTCATGGAATGTTTGTAGTTATTTTGTTTAAACTCTACTTACATACTGCCTTAGGGATTGTGGGGCTACTCAACTGTGTGCTACTCATGTTGTATAGTTCTGTAATGAACCAAAATAAAATCAGGAAAAGCAGATATTGCTACATTTATTAACATTCTATGCATGGATTTAGAGCTACTGAAATTTGCATATAGAATACAAGATATCCAGTTTATAGAGATTCTAAAAATTTTGTTGGATCCGTATTATCAGCTTAAGAAATGATCAGGCAATCAAAAGATGATTGGTGATTTTCTCAAGCACTAATAATAATTTAGTATGCTTTGCCCTTAGCCCCCAAAGCTTTGGGATGAATTTACTGAACATATTCTATTGTAATGAGTAGGCCAATGATAGAATGAATGGATAATAAGTGAGTGTGTGATATGAGATCTTTAGAGTTTTGGATGATAAGAAGGTCTTGTACTTTCTTCCTAGACTATAGCAATCATGAGTTTTGAGACATAGATCGTAGATGTTATTATCCTGATGTTACTTTTCTCATCTGTAGAAGAACAAAGTTGATCCTTCCTCTAATGCTTCCTTTGATAATTCAATAGAATATTTATGTGAAAATCTGTCGTATCAAAAGGCTAAATGCACTTCAAAATTTACGCTGTTTGTGACTTGGCATTTTCTGTCTTCACTCTTTCTCTTTTCACATCTGCTTTTAACTGAGATTTGTCACTCTTACATAACTAATAACGCAGATCTGACTCATTATTACGTAGCATGGTACTGTATTCTCTAAGTAGAGTACCCAGGAGGCACATCCTAGTTGCACAGTTCTTTAAAACAATCTAAAAATATTTCACAGTTGGAATTAGATCTTTTTGTTGGATATGTTGACTGAAGTGAAAGTATTTCCAAACTTAAATTACCCAAAACTTTTGTAGTATAATACAAGAGAATTCTTTGGGGCATCTAAAAAGGGTTAGAATTTCTACTGATATTTGCTTTTATCTAAGAAAATAAAAAACATTAGCTTTAACAATATTTAATATACAGGCTAAGGTTAGTACTTTTACATAATATGTAAACATATTGAGTATGAATGCTAAATATTGCTTTTTAAAAATAAGAGTGCTGATCATAACAAATGTGTAGACCATTGATTTGTCGTTTAGGACCTGAGTATCACCTTATGGGTCATAGAGAATTTTGGAAAAGAAAACTTTTGTAGGATCCAGAATGTAAGTCGGCCATAAGAAGGTAATCTCTTGTGTGTTAGACTGTAGAGGGCAATGTGGGCCAATGCCTGTGCTTGGTCCTTTTGCATTTTTGCAAATTTCTGCAGTGGAATTTCAGAGTAGTTTTAGTTTTGTCATTGTTACTCAAGAAAGAACCACTTTGCTGAAAGCTACTTTACTTCCCATCCCTTGGTAAGACTGCAATTATATTTGAAGGGAAAACAAAAGAAAAAATGCATAGAGAATATGCACTACACACTCACTGTTAATATTCTTATTAAGTGATAGACAAGATATCTACTTTATAGACTGAATACACTATGTATATTAATTGCTTTGGTAATTTATAAAAAATGAAGTTAGGCTACCTGCTGGAATTTATATGCTGAGGAGATGCTTCTCCATTTTTAAACAAACATAGAAGTTCATGCAAAGAAATTACTTGTGCCTCTGTCACTGGGACACCAACACCTGTGATAGAAAGATTTTCCAAGCCTAGTTTTATTTAAGGTTAAGGCAACTCTGTCAAACTGTGATCTACAGGAGAAATCTGAAGTCCTGTTGGATTTCAAAGACATTTCACAATACCAGTTCCATTTGCACCAGGGAAAACATTTTCTTTGGAGGGTTGGACTACTGGGCTTCAGTCTTCACAAACCACTGTTCTTTTCATTGGTCACTTATTCAATAGTATTGAAACTTTGCATAGTAACAAAACATTAAGAGGCTTCAAATGCTTTTTACAAACAATATTGAGTGCTGAATGGACCTAAACGCAGCTTGACAGCAAAAGCTCACACTGTGGTGGCCAAGATGCTCTACTATGCTTAGTAAAATTCGTTCTTTTTACAGACTCAAATCCCCTTTGGTACTTTCTTATGACTAAAACTACACTTTTAATTGTATACTCAAGCAGAGTCCTAGGATGATTATAACCACATGTTTTTGTGTAGTCCTTGAAACACAATGTGAACTGTTGGTGATATGAGTAGTCTGTTTCCAAATATCCAAGTTTGGAGTGGACCAAGAAAACATGTTAGAAAACATAGCTGATGAGAGTTTCAAGGTTGATCACGTCATCTGATTACATTTGAAAGTTTCAGATTGGCCTGGGCTGTGAGCTGCTTATGAAGTGATACAAAAAGAAAAATGATCCAACAAAGTCATGCATATGCTCTTCTGCCAATGTTAGCTATATGTACATAAAGGATGTGTTTTGTGGGATATATGAAAGCAATTCCAGAAGAGTGTTTTTACTATATTTATATCCCAGTACAGTATATGCAAACATGTTCAGAAAATATTTGAATGAAAGTGATGGCAAAACTGTTGACTGTTAGTCTGGAAAAGGTTTGAATATCAAAAAGACAATATATAAAGAAATATTTTCATGTGCCAGCTATTATGGGTAACTTAACAGATGCTTTTGCTCTTGGGGGGTTCTCAGAGAAAATGCCAAGAAATTGTGCTCAGGAATCTAACCAGTTTGGTCAGAAACTAGAGAAAAACTATGTACAGCAGAGTTGCAAAGTCAAAACAAAAACAGTTCCCAAGCCTATGAAATGACGTAGGTCTAGATAACTGGCATTTTATATCCTCTGTAGATTAATAGTCTGTTCCTTTGTAGTTTTTGTTATAGTATTTTAAATCATGAGTTAATGCAGTTAATTTTAAAGATCTAAAAAATTATACCTTGCAGACCTTCCTATTTCTTGAACGTTTTTCTTTTGCTACAAAATACAATAGGAGAAAAAGTAGATGATTTTTTAGTACCAATTTAAATTTATTACAATCTTAAGCATTGGAAAATGCTTACAGAGTAAGCATTTTTAACTTTAAATTAACTTTAAATTTCAGAGGGTACAGATAATAAGATCATTGTCTACTCTATGCCAATTGTTTTGCTAAATGCTTTACATAAGCTGAATAATGTAATATTCATACTAATCCTTTGAGGTATGTGATATTACTGCATTTTACAGACAAGGAAGCAGGAGTCCAGAGAAGAGAAGAGATTTTCTAAATAGCACAAAACTAGTAAATACTGGAGCTGGGATTTGAATCAGTGGCACTTAGGCTATGAAGCCCATGTGCCTTTTAGAGTATCGCACTTCACACAGATGAGCGTTAAAATGGCACTGTGTAGCCATAGGTTGAATACAGCTCTCATAAGAAATGGGCTTGGATAGAAATTAACTTTTTGTGTGGGTTTGGGAATCACAAAGGTTTATTTGCTGGTTTCTTTCGATTGACAGAAGGGCCGAGTCTCTAGAAGAAGCTGAATGTCTTCATTCACTACCTGAAATAATAAATGTGTGCCAACTTGCACAAACACGTTTTATCTGTTAGGAGCCAGCGTGTACATCTGATTCAGAATGAAAATATGCCCTTTGTTTGGCCCAGCCCATTAATTTTAAACTGCCTGGAGCCCAAGGTGGCCCCAAACAGCTAGAATACTATCTGCTATTCTAAAATAGATGCTAAAATACTATCTCCCTTTATAAAAAATAAAACCATCTTAACAAGATTTGTCAGTATAAAAGGCAGTAAAATTGATTGTCTGGCATTTTTCCTTATTTTGCATTGATCTCTGCATTATAGTACAGTACTATTACCGTGAATATCCAAGTAGTCACAAAAATCAAATGCATTTCCTACCTGCAGGAGCCTTTGTGACAAAGAAACATTAACTTAAAAGCATATTTTTAGGAACTGATAATTAATTTTAAATAATTGAGTTAATAAAAGCATTTTACATTTTCTATAGAATGTGGTTTTTTCTTTCTATTCATTCCCCTCTTTACAAAACAAGTGCAGCTGGAAAAAAACAGTATAATTCCTTAGACTGTCTCCCTTGGATATTTCATTTTTTGATGCCTATTTGAAAATTAATTCATTTATGCATTGTGAATTTGTACAAAAAGCAGTACAGTGGATGCTGACCAACTTAGTTTTATTTTGTGAAAAGAAGTGTCTAGCCCACTGCCTGGTATATTAGAGTCATTTGTAGATGCCCACTGATTTTTTTTGCTTTATCTCTGCTAGCTGAATGACCTTGGGCAGTTCTATAGGTCTCAATTTCTTTATCTAAAATGTGAGGCATATAGATGATTTATAAGAGACTTTGGTTCATTCTATAATGCTGTAAGCAAGGAAAAATAATTTTCTCCTCCAGCCTTCATGAGATCCTAGCTGGAATTTCCTCTCACAAAAAGCAGATTAGTGTGAGAGAAAAATCGGAGACGTTTAATAACATACCTTCTTGGTAGCTGGAGACAGTACAAAAGAATGAGCACAATTACGGTATCTGCAAAGGACTGGTCCTAGCACTCCCACGGGTGACAAAATCCTCACATGCTCAAGTCTTTTGCGTAAAAATTGGTGTAATATTTGCATATAAACTATACATATTCTCCCATATACTTTAAATCATCTCTAGATTACTTATCAGTACAGAGAAATTTTTTTCTCCAGTATATTTGATATGAGGTTGATGGCATCTGTGGCTGCAGAGCCTGAAGAGAGGAGGGCTGACTGATACTTTCAGATTGTCCACCAAAGAAGCACTGACTCTAAGACAGAGGTGCATAGAGACAATTAAGAGATGGGCAGGGCTGGATATGGAGCTCAGTGGAAGAGCTCCCAACCAGCATATGAGGCTCTGGGGGATCCTTAGCACTGCAAAAACAGAAACAGACCAGACCAGACCAGAACCCAGACCAGACCAGAACCCAGAGATCAGACCAGACCCCAGACCAGACCCCAGACCAGACCCCAGACCGGACCACACCAGACGGAGGACAAAGGCAGAGCTGTCATATCGATTTAAGTCAAGGTCCTCTCAAGGGACATCTAGTTGTCTCTTTATTCCTGGTGCAGAGGAAACACCTTTACAAAAGGAGATTTTCTACATACAATAGATTTGAATTTCTTTTATAAAATAACAACTTCTCAGCACTTTTGTGCCTATAATTTCTCAAGCCACTAGCTCAAAATAATCTTTACACTGAACAGGATACTTGGGACATGTGTGTCTTGAGCCCCATCAAAGCCATAATTTCTTGATAATGATATGAAACATTTGTTCTATAAAACTAGAGTCTAGCCCCTTAAAATGTTTTGCTGATTCCTATCTTGTGCCTTTAAGCATAGTTTTTATTATCAGGAGTGCTTTTTCTCTTTACTACCTATGTACACTTATTCAGCAAAATTCTCATTAAATACTTACTGTATACATGGTTAAAAAAATAAATGATAAAATAAAACTATTTGCCAATTAATCTTCAAAGCTTTTAATATTTAAACCTTACTTTTTATATTAATACTTTTCTGAAAGTTCTAGATCATTTTGATCTCTTTTTAATTTTCTATATTTCTCACACTTTTGATAGTAATATTTTCTGAAAATAAAACTGCATGTTGCCTTATTGACTAGATTGTAAAGTTTTCAAGAGATGTCATGACATTTAATTCTTTTTCAATTTTCTAATGTTGTCAGAGCCTTAGGTCCCAATAAACCAGATCTGGTCATTAGTCCCCAAAAAGAAAATGAAAAAATAATGGTGGAATCAGAAAGGAATTTAATCAGTGTAGCTTCCTTGGGAAGATAAGGGGAAACACATATCCTTAACTCTACCTTTGGAGATACTGTCTTGAGCCATATGTTTAAATAGGGAAAGAATTTGGGCAAGGGGAAGGGTGAGTGGTACACATAATTAAATTGTCTTGGTCAGATTGTGACTGCAGATTTGGGGCAGTGACTGGAGACTTCTACGCACCACTGAAGGGGGTAGAGCAGTGGGAATCGCCCTTAAAAGCTGGTATTTAAGTGTCCCTGCAGATCTTGACAGTGCCATGGCTACTCTCAGTTTGCTGTCTTCAGTCTCGAAAGGGGATGAGAGAGGGTAAATTAAGCTCAGGACTAATAAACCTTGTACTGCTAGTTTTTAGACATTCCTTAAGTGACTAACATGCTTTGTACAGATTGAGCAGGAATCTGGCCCAAAGTTTAAGATAATAAAGCAGACATAAGCCAAATGAAGGCAGAGATGCCAAACTCTATCATGGTTTTAGCCTCCCATTGGCAGCTGCAGATCTATGTGAAAAGTCATTGCTTTTTAGCATAAATAGCCTCTAAATTCCTGTTACAGTAATATCTTGCACAATTTTTATTGCTGTTTCTAGATTTGAAGATGTTCATGCTTCTAATATGATAGTTTGAATAAATAATGTTTTGATTTAGTATATTAAGTGTAAATGAAATGGAAAAACAGAATCCAAAAAATACCATATATAAATTATTAATTTTAAACTTGCTTTGGCTTTAAATGGTTTGAATAAGGCCTTAACATTTATATGATTTGATAATCAAGATTGATATATTTAGCACCCACTCTACAATTTATTAAGCTGTGTAAGTTCACTAGGAGAAGAGCAGTGGTTCCACTTAGAATGCTATAAACTTACTCCAGTACCATTTCCATTGGTTCTCACATTTTGAAGGAAGTCAGTTTTTAGAATGAGCTTTATGTAGTTATGATACAAATATAAGTACTACTCTAATTGTAGCCACCACTTGGCTTAGATAAAAAATGATTATACATTCAACCTGATCAAATACTTTTAAAATTAGATTTTGTTCAATTGAATTTCTCCAAAAGGATGCTGATTGGCCATTATTAAAACATTGATATTCTTTTTAAAAATTTACCTGATGGTGATTAAAAAATTAAAAAAAATTGACATGGTGAAGTATTGACCTACTGTAGAATAAGTGGTACTTCTATCTAAGAAGGTGTGGTTGAACATGATAATATTAATTTGGTTGCATAAATTCTGCTGTCTTCATTGAAAAGTCAATTACTTTAAATGTACGTCTTTGTTCTCCATTGAATCAACTGGCTACTCAATATAATTAAAAAACACAGCCTCAAGAAATCATTTTAAAATGTAGTCAGGACATGTCAAAATCTACTCCTTAAACACAGGAAAAACATTGGAAAAAATGGTCAAAATAAGTTTTTCAGAACTCTAAAAATGAAGCAAATGCTTATAAGGAAAAACATATAAGAAAATTGTCGATTTTTGTGGTAGTTTAACTTGCTCCTTTTCCATCTCCTTCTCTCTAGGTACATAGAGAGAAATCCATTTTAAATGACAAATATTTAAAGACCTACAAATTATAAAGCATTATAGATATCAGGAAAAATATAGTCTGAATGTGAAAGCAGTGCTGTGCATTTTTTCCTGATTTATTTTTTTTTAGGATTTGCTATCAAATAAATTTCTATAGTTACTCAGAACTGTAAATAAAAAGCACCCATGGTGCTTACGTGTTTTACATCTAGTGAGGTGCTACACAAGGAAAACAAAAGGACTTTCAACTGAATCAAAGTGATGAAATGTGATGAATTACGTAGATTAGGTAATGACTCACTGGGCAGAAAGAATGCCTAAATGAACATTTTTGTTGGAAAAAAATGTAACTGCTAAGCAATTCTTTATTGCTTGTATTGGTTTTATTTATTTAGCTCAGCCTTACTATTTGATTAAATCATTTTTGTAGTGAAAAACATCTGATCGGCTTCCTATTTTCTTCTGAAAGGGTAAAGATGATGAATTAAAATCAGCAATGGGAGAAAATAGAGAAAAGTTGATAAAAATAAAAGGATAATGATGAAAAATCAAAAGTAAAAATGTGCTAAGATTGCTGTATTTGTATAATGTGGTTTATTTAACATAGTCTGTATAGTTGTGTAATGCATATAATTTTGGCAATTTTTCTGAAGAAATGGCGAATATCATTTATCATGGTCAATAAATTAGTTTCTTTGTCCCTCTGTTTTTAAAATTCACTTCACTTTCTCTGTTTTTTCTTCTCCCACCTCTCTTAATGTACTTTGTGGCTGTGGAGTAATTGAAAGAACACTGTTACACTCATGTTTATAGACACACAAGTCATAATATCTAAATTTTGGAAGTGGGCTATGTGTCCATCAACAGATGCATAGATGAAGAAAATGTGGTATTTACACACAATGGAATACTACTCTGCCATAAAGAAGAATAAACTTGTGTTATTTGTAGGAAAATGGGTGCACCTTGACACCGTAATATGTGAAACAAGTTGGACACACAAGCTTAAATAGCACGTGGTTTCTTTTATATGAGAAATCCAAAGTATAAATGAAGAGCAAAAAAAATAGATAATAGAAAGTAGGGACATAGATCTTTCTCAAATGGGAAGGGGGTCAAGAGATGGAGCAGGGAGGGAGGAGAGGGAAAGGGTGAAAAGGACTTAAGATATTTTACTTACCCTCACCAGCTCCTGTGGACGGAATGTAATCACTATGTGCTGTAAACATGGGCTAATAAAAAATAAAAATTCAACAACAGCCACAGAAAACCCTTGGTTTTACTTCTGGCTGTAACTGGAACTATGTAGGTGGCTTTGAGCAGTTTATGTAATCATTTAGAGTTCTTAGGTATTAATAAGTTAGCTTTAAAGAATATATGGCTTTTCCTAAGTTTAACATCTTTTTGGCTTGATTTAATAAATAGCACTTTCTTTATTCTTACTTTATGCACCATTTCTTTATTTAGTTCTTGATTTGTAAGTGTTCTTCCTTTGTTTCAGTTTATTTTTGAGATGCAGTCTTGCTGTGTTGCCCAGTCTGGTCCTAAGCTTCTGGGCTCAACAATTCTCCTACCTCTGCCACCAGAGTAGTTGGGACTACAGGTCTACCTCGTCATGTCTGGCCTGCCAGTTCCTCTCTTCCTGGAACTCTCTGTACTCCTTATATTTTAGTTTTCTCTTTAGAATAGCTTAAAACTGAATTAAGGAATAAAACCATGAAAATTTCTTTTGTCTACTTAGCTTAATTATTTCACTCTGCTTTGCATACTGAATATTTAAATTTACTTCTCCACTATTAATGCTGTTATTTTCATTGTTTTACTTTGTAGTATGTTTATGGCAAAACTTTCATTTAAATGCATAAATCCTTTTTTATTTTAAAGAGAATAAAAATAATAACAACCAGAAGTGATACAGAGTGTCAAAAAGCAAGATGATAGGAATGCAGTGGTGGTTGTTATACTGCATGTCGTTGTCTTCAAAGCAGTTGCTCATATTACCAGATATAAGCATGCACAATTGGTCAAAACATGAAGCATTAACTGTTCCTTTCAATCAACCAATAGAAATTAGTAGTACAATTATTTTAATCTTAGGTGTACATATTCTAAATTTTGATGATCATGTTCATCTACATAATGTACAATTTCACATAGTTTAAAGGCTCCTTTATCTCTCTTCCTAGCCAATCTTGTTTACCTGCCTCTGGACAATCACAGTTTTTACATTTTTTAATCATTCATTTGTTTTGCATATTCTTATTGTGTCATATTAATGGAATCACAATGTTCCCTTTTGTATAAAGTTTCTTTCACTCAGTGTGGTGTTTTTGATATTAACCCATATTGACCATACTAGTAGTTTTTTTTTACTTATTTTCACTTAAATAAAATTTTATTTATTGGGTACAGTGATATATATGTATGTGTATACAGATATATATATGTACAAACTATGGTGTATACAACTACTCTTCTATATTGTTACCAATAGAAAGTTGATAAGCTATGGTGTACACTCATAGTTGTATACACCATAGTTTATGTATACATCTGGGTATTTACTGACATTTGGGCTGTTTCCATTTTTTAGTCATTAAAAATGAATGTGCTATTTGCACTATTTCTCAAGACTTTCTGTAGTACATACTTTGATTTAAGCAAATATTAAAGGGTGGAATTATTTGATCATAGCATAGATATATTTTTAGTTTATAATAAATGATGACTTTTTTCTAAATAATTTGCACCATTTTACTCTTTTACAGACAAATTCATGGGAAGTTTCAGTTGTGTATCAGGATCTGATGATAGTTTAATTTGCATTTCCGTAATGGTTATAATTTTGAATGTCTTTTCATTTATATATCTTTCCTCATATGTTAAAATACTTTGTCCGTTTTAAAATTGGATTATCTTTTTATTATTGAGTTTTATTCTTTAAAACCTTATTCTTTAAAAACTTATTCTTTATCATTTCCTGCTTTCTATTGAATCATAAGCACTTTCATTTTTTTATTCATGTCTTGTAAAAATCTTATGAAATAAGCATTATTTTCATTGTAGGCATAAGGAATAAGCCAGTTAGGTCATTTGTCCATACTTTTATGAGTGATAAATGATAGTAGTTGATAGAAAGGGTCTTTCATCAAAATCTTGCATGTTTTACTGCTGTGTTACACTACACATAATAAACTGTATAGGCTTTCATGTGGGAGAGAAATCTTTGTGGTCTGAGATGTTTAAGAATAATAAGTAGAAATGATAGATTTTGATGAATGACCAGAAGTTAGTTGTTTACTAAGTAGTGGTGATGTGGTGTGGTGCATAGAAGTTTGTAAAACATAAGTCCACGTGAAGGACAGTCATACACATATATGAAGTAACAATGCTGAGAAGAACCAGCAAGTTACAAGATTATCTGAGGCTAGAAACTTTAACAAGTAATGAAGATGGTTCAGTACATTACAATTTATGAGAAATATAATTTTTTTCCTCATTCTTTAAATTTTTTCTACTGCTGTAATGGCTTGGCTTCTACAACTGTGAATTAATAGAGTATTGATTTTGCTTAAGACTTCTACTTAATAGACATTTTTAAAAGTTGCATACTTCTGTTCTTAAAATAGGTTGGGTCTAGCTTGGAACCACAGGCTTTTTTAACTTTAGAGTTACAGAGCAGTTAAGCATGGTAGGGCATTTAAAGTTACACTGGCTTAGTAGACGAGTTCCTGAGAGAGACTGTGTAAGAAATCCAGAGTCTTGATGCAAGTATAGGGAAGAGAATCATGGAGATATGTAACATTTTCTGGACTTAGCAGCCTATGAAATGTAGACACAGAGCATCAGCCCTTTACTGCTAGCCCACTGCCCTGCGAAATTCCTTCTCTAGTAGTTCTGCTGTGCAGTTTGCTATCTGGTTGGTAGTTTATGTTGTGAGCTGGTAAACAGTATAACTTGAGAGGGTTGCAGCTAAAATCCGTGTTTATCTGAATGATATGAGTTTCACATAAATCAGTGTCCTTTGTAAGCTCTTCAACTCTTTCTGACACTTTAAGGGTAGTCAGTCCATGCCAACTTCTACTCTTATGTTCCTATAGTTTTTTCCTTTCATTTTGCCAAATGATTTCATATCCAGAGAGGTTGTGAGTGCACTAAGAAGATCTAGTTCAGCTGAAGGACATTTAACAGGCAGTCCTGTTAGGGCTCTGAGCTATCCAATTTAAAAAAAAAAAGCAATTTCACGAGTTTCAGGCATCAGTTAAGAGTGACCTTACTCATCTTTTTGTTTCCAGCTGATGTGAAATTGGCAGGTGCACAAAACTGCCTGTTCTTTTGTCACTCTCTGCATAGTCCTGTCATGGCATTTGTGTAATATTAAAATTAGAGTTCACTAGATTGCAT
>NW_004955425.1:19785767-19812560 GCF_000276665.1 Chinchilla lanigera | reverse complement strand
GCCACCACACCTAGCAATATGTTCCATTTTCATCTCCATTTTTTTTTTAAGTTAGGTGCCAATAGTTTTCAAAACAGTCAACATAAATTTGAAAACACAGAGAAATTATGTGTTTTAAATGATTTTCCAAAGCAAATTCTAGAGGTAGCACTGGGTCAAACTGCTACAAAACTGCTCTAGATGGTTTCTGAAATTTGTTTTTTTTTTTTTTTTTTTGTACCGGGAATCGAACTCATGACCTTGTGCTTGCTAAGCAGGCACTTGTGCTGCTGAGCTATATCCCTAGCCAGTTGGATTTATTATCACTGTTTTCAGGGAACTTAGATTTCTAAACCTGCCAGTCCATTTGAAAGTAGGCCCCAATGTTTATATATGGTCAAATTTCTACGTGTAGGCTTGTGTTGGCGTTCAATCACTGTGACAAAATAGATCAAAAACAAATACAGTGGGCGTGGGAAGGGTGTAAGAGGAATGGGGAGGCAGGAGTAAAGAGCATTATGATGTGTTAGGTACCTGTATCAAGTCCCCACAATGGATGTAAACATTAGGTACTGCAAACATGTAGTAATAAAGATACAAATTTTTTAAAAAGGAGGAAAGACTTACTCTGGGTGATGGTTTCAGCCTGATTTCATGGGCCGTGTTTGCCTGGCTCCGTTGCGGCTGGGCCTGTGGTAAAATGCGTCGAGGTGGAGAAGACGCGGTGGGGCTGAGCTGCTACCTTCTAAGCGCGGAAGCAGAGCAAGCCGAGAGCCGTGAGGAAGGGCCTGAGGAGGAGCTGTAATGCTCACGAACGTCCCTCGTCACCTCTTCTGCCCACCGGCCGCCAGCTGGACACAGCCCATTCAGCTGTGAATTTACCTGTGGATTAGTCCACTTGATGATGAAGGCAGAGCCCAGGATCCATTACTCCCTAAAGCCCAGCAACCAGAACCAGGCCTTCAAAATGAACAGCGTTTCTGGGGACATTTAGAGTTTTGGCTATAAGTGGGGACTTTAGCACTTTGTTTGGTCAGAACTGGCAAGGTAATATGACATCTTTATGAAGTGGAATGACATATAAGACCCCAAACAATGGTAGATTGTGAGCCAAATCGGCCCTTATTCTGTTGTATTGATACTAATGGACGTTGCAAGAGAGTGATTTGCTTGCCTACACAACAGCTAATATTCCTTTAGTGACTGTAGCTTTCTACTGCAGAGTTCACTTATACAGAGCACATTTTTACTGCCTGTGTTATTCTTTAGGAAGCTTAAGACAGCCCTTATATTAAACTTTAAATTCTCCCTCTCCAAAGTTTATCCAAGAACTAGAATGATGAACTTAATCTCTGCAGCTTTGCAATTAGTGTATTAACTTAAGTACTATTTTTGGTATCACTGTGCTCTGCAAGTCATCTGGTTAATGTGTTTCCTTTTGTAGAATTTTACCAGAGCATAGCAACTGGAACACAAAATAAACAGTAACAGACTTTTCTTTGTGCTTGCATTTGGTTATAAGGAAAAGTCTTTGCATTTGCTGTTTTTGTCCTTAAAAAAAAGTGTTCCTTAAAAAGTGAGGAGAATTAAGGATTTTGAATTTCAAAGGAGCAACATGTCAAGATGTGAATAGATGTTCTATCCACATAGATTCTAGAAGGATAATTTTTAATTTTTGCAGAAGTAAAAAAAGGAGGAATCAGGTTCTGTATTTTCAGCTTTTTCTTGACAAATACTGGTGGTGTAAATTATCTAGCTGTTCTTCCTCTGTATGGATTTTGTAGTACCCAGAGCAATTTATAGGGCTAGAGTGCAGCTGCTGAAAGTCATTTATCCTCAGTTCTGTATTAAATCCATCATAGACAAACACATTAGCATTCAGTGCAGACCTCAAGGGTTTAAGACATTTTTTCCCCTTCTGAGCTGCTGTCTGGCAAATGTTTGTGAGATATAATGAAGCAGCATCCCCAAATTGCTAGGTTCATGTGTGCTGTAGAAGGGCTGCTTTTAGTATCTAGAGTTTTTGAAATCCATTCATTTATTGATACAAAAGGAGCAGTCAAGATGAGCCTTCCTGTCCACATGAACAGATTGGTAATACTAACGTGCTTATTTTTGACAAATTGGGACTTCAACTTGGTCTGCTCATTTGCTGTTCCTGCCATCTGTCTACTAATCAGATATGTTCACATTTTAGAAACAATTATTCACATTTTTTTGAGGAGCAAATGTTAGGACATAAGTAAGGGGAGTTTTCAGATCTACATGAGGTTTTTTTTTTTTTCTTTTCTACTTGAAGAATATATTCCTTCATTAGATGAACATGAACTAGTTTGATCAATAATGCAAATATAGAGCTTGTAGAGATCAATATGGATTGCTTGGTTGTGCCTTTTCTAAAATACCATTTTGTTCCTAAAATATTGATGTAAATTTGAAATCTACACATTACTTGACAATAACATTCTTCAAAACATATGTCTGAATGTGACTTTCTCATTATCTATTAATATTAACTATGATATATGATTAAATATACAGTGAATATATAAATTTTAAATATTGATTATGGTAAACGACACATTGCCATTAATCTTCCTCAAAGGACTTCTCACTTCAAACACACTTATCCCATCATTCTTGCCACTTTTTAAAGCAGTTTTGGAGTCCTCTTTTGTGAGTGTCTTTATGAAGGGTGATTAAAAACGGTGAAAGCTGCTACTGAGAGTCACTCCATGGGATGGGAGACTTATAAAACTTTATAGTCTGTCCTCAGCTGCTTTATTCACCACAAACGGCACCATGCAACTTCTGTCTCTTCCCCAAAGTCAAGATAACTGTGAAAGGAAAGTGCAGACAAACTGCTCACATCACGGCTATCAGGAAGCAGGGAGAGAGGGTAGGATCTGGGAAGAGAGAAATACTCTTCCAGGTCATGCTCTCAGGGATCTACCTCTAACTAGGCCTTCCTCACAGCACACACAGCAGATGAATCCACCAATAAGTTATAAGCTCACGATCCAACCACCTTCTTAAGGCATCACTTCTGAACACATGAGATGGTGGGGGACACCCCAGGTCTATACTATAACATTATTCCATTGACCCCTAAGGCTCATGTGCATCTCTTTATGCAAAATGAATTTAATCTATCTCCAAGAGATGTCAGAATTTTAATAATTTCCTCCTTGCTGAAAAGTCCAAACCCAAAGTCTCCTCTGAGATGTGAGCCCTGTGAAAATAAAAAAGAAAGTTAAACATCTTCTACACATGATGACATTGAGTATACATTCCCAATTCCATTCTAAAAGGAAGGTGGATAGAAAGGAAATGGGGCCAACACAAAACTGAATCCCAGTAGGGCAAACATTAAATCTTAAAGTTCTGTGTCCAGCATCCAGGGTGAAGATACAAAGTCCAAATGGCTTGGGTGACCCCACCCACAGGCATTGCCATTTGTAGTCTTCACATCTTTTCTCTCTCCAGGAAACTTTGCCCACTGTGAGCAGCTTTCCTTGGCGGATGTTACGTTTCTGGTTTCTCTAACTTCCTGTGGTCTCCATTACACTATTAGCCTCACTCTTACTGCTTCACATGCTGTTCTCTCAGTGGCACTCTGTCTGGCCTCCCAAGCTGTCTTGTGGAATATAGTTGAAGGGCTCTCTGACCCCACAACTCTTGCACTGTGCATACTTGTTAAACTAGTATCATGTGGATTATAGCACAGTCTACTACCAGCTTGAGCAGTAGACTGGCCACCTTGCATAATGGCTGCAGAGGCCTCCAAGTTCCTGGATGGAACCACTTGAAGAATATCCCAGGCAACAAATTCCCTAGGTGGCCATTCTGGAGCAGGGTGCCTTGGGGTCCTCTTTTTGAAAAAAAGTATTTCACTTTTGCACCTCTTAACCTGGAAAGAGTGGAATCTTGGTGGTTCCTGGGATAGCCTGAAGGCTTCTTATTTATTGTCCTGATGCAAAGTACATGGCTTCTTTTTATTGCTAATGTTTTCAGCAACTAAACTCTCTTCCACAAAAACTTTATGGCCACTTTATAGGCACTTTCTGGCCACAAGCAAAAGTTTCCCAATTATTCAGCTCTGCTTGTTATCCTGGTCCTTCCAGGAGACATGGCTAGAAGCTGCCATCAGTACTCATGCCACAGCCTCAGCTTAGGCTGCCTTGAAATTTCCTCTGTCAGATTAATTAGTCCACCTCCCTTAATCTCAGTTTTCCACAAAGTCTCAGGACAAGAGCAAAACGGAGACAAATTTTCTTCCAGAGCATAACGTACATGGTTTCGAGTCCAACTGCCGATGGGGTCTTTGTTCACAAGTGAAACTTCCTCAGTCTGGTCTTTAGCTTCCACAATTTGATGACCATTCTCATCTTCTGAGTTCTGACCAGAATCTCCTTTCAAACTCAGATTTATAGAACGTTAGGGTGTTTCTTGCTGGGCTCTCCAAACCTTTCCAAGCTACTCCTCCAAACCAGCTCCCAAGGCTTCTGAACCACATGGTTAGGAAGTCATATCCAGTGACCTTGCTTCTCTGGTGCCATAATGTGTCTGTCACATTCTTGTCTCTGAGACAAAATACTTGGCACCTGCAACTTAAAGGAGGAGAGGTTGATCTTGGTTCATGTTTTCAGACCACAGCTGGCTCAGGGGCACAAGGAAGGACACCTGCTCAGCTTGTGGTGGCCAAAGGCAGGGAGAGAAGTGAGGGTCCGGGTAGGGTATTCCCTTCCAGTCATGCCCACAGTGAACCAACTCTACCCAAACCCAACCTCCTAAGCACCCTCATAGTTCTTGAACTTTCTAACCTGTGAATCCACACAAGTACAGCACCCCATGATCCAGCCACTTCCCTAAAGCCCCACCTCTGGACACACAGGGCTTTGGGCAGATATTCCAGATCTCAAGCATAATAACGACAATATATCAGTCTTGGTTTAGTTTCATCATCACTGGGACAAGATACCTGATACTTGCATCTTAAAGGGGGGAGGTTTATTTTGGCTCATGTTTTTGTCTATAGTTGGCTGGTTCCAAAACAAGAAGGCATGGGGAAAGGGGCTAGCAGAAGACAGCTGCTCATGCCATGGCATCCAGGATGCAGGGAAAGAAAGGAGGAGGTGGGGAGGGAGATGACCCAGGTCATTTTCCCAGTGATCAACATCCCCATGCCAAGGGCCCGTCTCCTAATAGCAAGTTAAATATAGTGTCCAGCAGTCCTATCCTCTTCCCAAAGCCCTGCCTCTGAGTACATGAGGCTTTCAGGGGACACTGGATATGAACAGCAGCGTCATTTAAAAATCAGTATATATTTGTGATATATGATATATTCGTTGTGGGGTGTGGGTACGTACTCTATATTTATTTTGACCCTTTTTACCTCTTCCTTCCCTCCCATCTCCCTCTTTTCCTAGATCCTTTACACACCTCCATGAAATCTATCTCCTTGTCTCCAGTTTTCTTTTATTTTGCTTTTTAAATTATTTATACTTCAGATTTCTCATATAAGAGAAATGATGTGTTTTGTAGTGTAATATATTTTTAAAACATTAATTATATTTTTTAATCACAGCTTTTAAAGGACAATTCTTGTCTCTTTCCTGTTAATTTTTCCCATATAATTTTCAGATTCATTTCATTTAGGGATAAATCTGAACAAATTACTTGTTGATTAAAACCTTTAACGATTTCAACATTTCTTTCAGTCACATATGAAATGGTTAACTTAGCTCTCAAGGAACACTGTGATTGTTCCTACACTGGCTTCTTCATTTAGCTTTTATTACTCCCCCTCATTTGCATCATGATCCAGCCAAGATGAATGATTTCCTGTACTTTCCTTTTCTCAAGCTTTATGAGATAATTCTTTTTCTAGCTTCTTGTTCAAATCTTGATATTTTCAAAGGCCATCTGCTCCATGGTCCTGTGAATTATAAGTAATTTTCTCATCTTTTCTCTTATACTCTTTTATGTCCCTCTAAAATTTTCTATTTTTTAATAGTTACTGCTGTGCATACCTTATGCTCCTTAAAAGATTGTAAACTCTCAAATGATAAAGACTGAGGTATTAACTTTTTATACCCTGCAAAACCTAGGACAATCTCATACATATACAACAGAGTTTTAATTAATATTTGTTGTATTTAACTGGAATTTATAGTTAATAAAATCATGGTTTAATTCAAGATTAAATATAGAATATTCAATGGTTGTTGAAAACACTTTTGAGATGTGCATTCTGAGTCTGAACAGGTAGAGCACTGTACTGCATATTTAAAGTAATTTGCTGTTTATAATGAATGAGATTCTTAAAATATCCAAGATGAGGTTATTATGGATTCTCATTGTAGATTAAAAAACACAGAGAGGCACCCAGTTTTAGAAGCCTCATGTAATCATTTATGGGGCTTTCTGAAAGTGTTTGGGTCACAAGTGTTCTGACTTCATCAGTGAATTAACTCATTAATAAGGTTGTAGTTTGATGGCATTATTGGGAGGGAGTGAAAGTTAGGAGATAGAGTTCAGGTGAAGAGAACTGACCATGGAGGTGTAAATTTGTGGTCTATGTAGTGATGGTCCTCGGCCCCTTCTGCTCTGTCTTCTGCTTCCTGGCTGCCAGGAGGGGACAGCTTTCCTGCACTACAGCCTTGTGCTGAGATGTTCTGTATCGCTGCAGGCCTGTAGCAATGGAGCCAGCCAGCCACAGACTAAAACTTCTGGAACCATGAGCCAGAATAAACATTTTCTCGCTAGAGTTGCTTTTCTTGAGTATTTGATCACAGCAGTGCAAAGCTGACTAACATAGATTGATTTTTCCAGGACATAACTAACACTGAATTATTTTATTTCTCATATTATAAGTTTGCTTTCTAGTGATTCGACTTCCTACCCCAAAAGCAAATTCTACTTACAGATCTCATTTATTTGAGATCAAACAGTTTCTTCTAGAAAAATTTAATTTTTAGTTTCATTGAATTATCATGCACAAAGTTAAAAAAATCAGATAATATTAAGAAACTTGAAAACAAAACTAGCAATTCTTTGCCTAATTCTTTCACAATTTCCAATTCTTCTCCATACATAACAAGTTTTAAACTATTTTGGCTATTCTGACATTTAATTCAATATTTGCAAATGATGAAAGTAAATTTCACTTTTCATTCAATTTTTACTTTTATCAAGATAATATATATAAAAATTAATATAATGTTATGATAAAAACTCTCATACCCTTGCCTCAGCTTTTCTATTGTGCAATTCTTAGGGCTCAGAAACGACTATTTCAACCCTTCTGTACTATATATATATATCCATATTTTATTTTATTTTATTTTTTTCCAGTACCAAGGATTGAACTCATGACTTTGTGCTTGCCGGGCAGGTGCTGTGCCGCTGAGCTAAACCCCCAGCCCCTATGTCCATATTTTAAAATATTACAGTTTGCTCTTTAAAAATTTTTCTTTCTTCCATCATTAATGACTTCTTTTTGGAGAAGATTGTGATTTTTTTCTTACCACTTCTGTGTGTAAGTATACACACACGCACACACACACAGTCCCTCCTGTTCTTACAGCTATAGTTGTGCATTGTTTAGTGCTGGAAATATTCTCAGAAACACATTTGTTGGATGCTTCTGTCCTTGGGAAAGCATTAAACAATGTACTTACACAACCATAGGGGATAGCACATCACATTTGTAGACTACTGCTTTTAAGGCCATGATGAACAAGGCAACACAAGATTAAATGGTGCACCAAGAAATGGTGCAATCAAGAGATTACGTACATAGGAGAAATGAGGCTGCCATGAATGCAAATAAATACTTTAAAAAATAAACTTCTTCATAAGTACTGATACACTTTAAGATAATGATGACAGTGTAGCATTATAAGCACATAAGCCAGTGACATAGTCATTATCACTGTCAAGTGTTATGTACTCTGCATAACTGCATGTGCTCTACTTTCATATGGCTAACAGTGAGCATCACACAGACCTGTGCATGAAGTGTTGTGCTGCAATACATTAAATAATAGGACTAATTTTACCTTCATTATAGTCATAAGATCACCACTGTGTGTATGGCCTGTTGTTGATGAAAATTCATCATTATGCAGTGTGTGACTGTATTTCATAGTTATTGGTTCAGTCTCAACTGATTATATATCATTAGCATTATGTGACTGGTTTTTACTGGGTCATGTGATGTGAAATGGTTAGTTTTTTCTTTTACTTTGTATGTTATCCAGTTAAAATTTTATTCTTTCATTTGCTAATTCTATGTACCTACTAGTGAAGGCTTTATGCATAAACCCATGTGGCACCAGGGATTGAGCTCAGGGCCTTGGTACCACCAGGCTCTGACTTGTTGAATAAATTTGGTATTCTTGTCAGACCAATTAATCACAGTATAATAATCAGGATAGGCTAAGTTATCTGCAGCAGCAAACGTGATCCAAACCTCAAAAATTTTAAATGACAAATGTTTATTTTTCATTAATATTATTTTTACTGGCAAATCATTATTGTATTCCATTTATAGAGTGTAATGTGATGCATTGATATATGTATGCAATACAGAGTGATTAAAGCAAGGTAATTAACATACTTAGCACCTCACCTAGCTTTTTTGTGGTAATAGATTTTAAATATCCTTTCTAGTTATTTTGAAATATATAGTCACCCTGATGTCCAAATGAGCTCAAAACTACCTCCTTTTGTCCAGCTGAAAATGTGTACCCTTTGGCCAGTAACTTCCATTCTCTTGTTACCCCTACCCAAAGTTGAATTTTTAATCATGATAACTTTTCACTGTGGGTCAGCTGCAAATATGTCCACATCACCATCCCTTGAGGATTCCCAAGACTGAGACAACTGTCATATTGCCAGTCTTGTGTCAGAGGGTGAAAAATGTCAACGGCAGCTTTCTCTTAAGTTTCAGTGAAATGTCACATTCGAATACGTGTATTTCACTGGTCAAGTGACATCAGTGGTAAGTAGCCTGCCACTGATGGGGCTGAGAATGTCTTTGAAAATTGTACATTTACTGCATGAACTAGGTAAAGTGTGAGTTCGGTACTTTGGTCTTCTGCCTCTTTTCCCTCTTCCATTGCATCCCATCCCTATTTTAAGAGCATAGTTTTAATCTTCACATATCCTTCTGATGACACAAGAGAAACCACTCGGAAGATATCAATATGTAATACAACAAGCATTGTTAATTTCCTACCACTTTGTTTGTAACTCTGTATTGTCTGTACTGTTCTTTTGCTATTTTATAAAATGTTGCCTGTCTGTCAATGTTTTCCTCCTTTTATTTTTAAAAAAATAAAAAAAAATTTCATAAATCTAAGAAGTTATGTTATCTTCAATCAGAAAAACAGGAAAAAACAAGTAAAGCCAGACAGACAGAAATCTAAAATTTGAAAAATGAAAACATTTCTCAAAGATGAGGCATTTAATTTATTGTCACTATGAAATTTGGAAACTGACCAAGGATTTGGTGGCAATGACTTGGATTTGAATCATGTTTTTCCTGCTATCTAATGATACATATTATTTATTTTTGTTCTAGTTTGCTAACTGTAAAACAAGTAGAGTTGTATCTCCTGCAGCTATTCAGACATAAAGTGAGATAATGTACTTAAAATATAGTAAGCCTTTAATTATTATTGATGTAGCTCATTAAAAATTAGGAAATTGAAACCTTGCTATATTTATCAGTTACAATAACTTTTTGGCTCATTCTATGAGATTATCTATAAGTAAGATCATGTTATCTGCAAAAAGAGATAATTTGACTTCCCCTCTTTCCATCCATATGCGTTTTAGCTCTTTGTCTTGCCTAAAGTTTCTGGCTAAGAATCCCAATACTATACTGAAGAGCAGTGGTAAAACTGCAGTACCATTTTATTTCAGATCTTAAAGGAAAGACTTTCAGTTTTTGCATATTGTACATACTGTGGGTTTGGTGTATGTAGCCTTTGTTGTACGGAGGTATTATGCATCCCTAATTTTATGAGCAATTTTTTGATGAACAGGTTTTGAATTTTATCTTATGCTTTTTCTGCATCCATTGAGATGATTATTGTCATATATTCATTGATTTGCTTATATTGAACTATCTTTGCATCACTGGGATAAAGCCCATTTGATCATGGTATGTAATCTTTTTGATATATTGTTGGATTCAGTTTGCTGGAATTTTGTTGAGCATTTTTGGTCCTATGTATGTTGTAGTTTTCTACAATGAAAATTATCAAGGACACACAATAATGGAAATCCACCCAGGCTAATGAACTGGAAGAATCAATGTTGTTAAAATCTCCATACTACTCGAAACAATCTACCAGATTTAATGCAATCCCTACCAGAATGATACTCTCCACAGAACTTGAAAAAAAAGAATCACAAAATTTATATGCAGCTACAAAAGACTCCAAATAGCTGAAGCAATCCTGGGGACAGATCAAAACAAAAGAAAACCAAACAAAACTAGAGGCATCATATTACCTGACCCCACAACATGCTGCAAAGCTATAGCAACCAAAATAGCAAGGTACTGTCACAAATATAAACACATAGACCAGTGGAGCAAAACAGAAAACCCACAAACAAATCTACATATCTATCACCTCCTAGTGTTTCCAAAGGCACCAAAGTTACATTGCAGAAAGTACATTCTCCCCAATAATTGGTGCCTGAAAAACTGGGTAGCTATACAGAGAAAAATGAAACAGGATCCCTACCTCTCATAACATATAGAAATCAACTCTAAATGGATGAGAGACTCAAATGTAAGTCCTCTAGACCAGCCAGGATATGTATTAGGAGGAGATGTAGGCAAAACACTTTAAGACATTAGAATAAGAAAGATTTCTTAAAAACTTTTTTGTAAGATTCCCCCAAGGATAGGCAACAAAATTGAAACTAGATAAATGGAATTATATCAAAATAAGAAACTTCTGCACAGCCAACAAAACAACAGAGTAAAAGACAGAATGGAAGAAAATATATTAAAGAGTTAATATACTTGGCAAATAAGGTCAACAGAGAGAAAACAAAACAAAACAAAACCAAACAATTCAATTTTAAAAGAGCAAATGATCTGAATAGATATTTGTCAAAATAAGACAGACAGATGTTTCACAAGATATGAAAAATGCTCAATATTATTAACCAGGGAAATGAAACTCAATATCACAATGATATATCACATCATTCCAATTAGAATTGCTATTAACAAAAAGGTAAAAGATGACAGAAGCTGTAAAAGGTCAAAGATAAGGATAAATGGAATCTTTCACAAGCTAATAGTGGAAATATAAATTAGTGCAGTTGTTATGGTAAACAGTGTGATAGTCCCCCTAAAACTGAAAATAGAATTACTACATGATCCAGCAGTGACACCACTGGTATTTACCCGAAGGAAATGAATTCATTATATCAAAGAGATACTTGCATGGCCATGTTTATTGTAGTCCTATTTCTAACACCAAGAAGTGAAAATAACCTAACAGTCCATCAACTTAGAAAAGGATAAAGAAACTGTGGTACAGATATGTAACAAAATACTATTAAGCCTTAATAATGGTGAAATCTTGTCATTTAGATGGAACTGGTAGCCGTTGTATTCAGGGAAACAAGGCAAGCACAGAAAGACCAGAGGTACATGATCTCATTCATAAATTAAAAAAAACATTGGTTCTCAGTACAGTACTGTTAACCAGAGTATGATAGAGTAGGTAGCGTGGATGAGCTATGTGCATTCTGTTACAGGTGGATGGAGAGAGAAGTTCTTGTGTTCTGTACAGTTGGTGACTGTAAATAATGACAGTGTAGTACGCATTTCAAAAAAATAAAGAATAAAAGATTTGGAATTTGTTCTCCAAAAAAGACATTATAAATGCTTGGGAAAACTTGCATGTTTATCCTAATATGAACTTTGTAAAGTATATACATATATTAAAGCAAGACATGACACCCCGTAAAATATGCACAATTTCATCTGTCATTAAAAATATCAACAATGATTACTTTGGGGTAAAAAATAACAGCAGTGATATACAACTTAACACCTACTATGATGGTAATAATCAAAATGATAGGAAATAAGTATTGTAGTTCAGGATGTGGTGAAATCACGTATTTCTAGTAAGACTGTAGAATGGTTCAGCCACTGTGGAAAACAGTATGTTGGTCTATAAAAATGTTAGTCATAGGATTACCATGCAACTCAGCCATCCTTCTCCTTAGTAAATAATAGAGAGGTGAAAGGGTGTGCCATGAATATTTGGGTAAAACCTAGTACATGAATGTTCATAGTAGCCAAAAAGTGGAAACAACCCCAAAGTGTGTCAACTGATGATCATATAGGCAAAATGGACTACACTACACAATAAAATATTACTTGGCAATGAAAAAGAATGAATAACTGACAGGCCAATGTTGGTGGTCCAGAAAGTGGTGCAACAAGAGGCTGCTTAAACATCTGTATTTCTGTCCTGATTGCCCACTGAGACGCAGGAGCTGCCATGGGTGCAATGAACTATGGCAGACATAGACTGAATATTTACTACATGGATGGCAGGGTTCTGGTGTGACCCTTTTCTTCCATGTTTCATGAATAAGGAGGGAGTTTAAGCTGAAAAGCAGGATTATTTTTCTTACCAATTTATTTGTAGCAATATTCTAATTCCTTACATGGTCCTCAATTGTCCTTTTTAGGATTTGGCATCTTACTACATTTTATATGAAAAATACTGGCAGTAAAAAGGAATAAGACATCCAAAGCTGAGTTTGTAAACAAAATGCCCCAAACCATCATGAATATTCAGTTTAGATTTACTTCAAAGTACATGACTTATAAATGAATAAGGAGCAAGGACAAGTTGCAACTATGAAAAGCCAGTCAGAGGAGAAAGGGAAGAGGAAGAAATGGATGCAAGTGTGAAAAGAGCATGAATGGGATGTTATAGTATGGACGGTGAGGCTCAAGGTGTCTTCCTTTCCCTGTAGAGTAATCATCACTGTGCTTGTAGACAGTGAGAATGGAAACTCAAAAAGGTTGCAACTGAAGTCATAGAACTGCTGCTGGAGTTGATGTTGGAACCTGTATTTCTCATCGGAATCTATGTTCTGAGCACAGTGCAGTGGTGCTTCTTTTAACACATCTCTCACATTCACTTTCCTGATAAGCAAAATGTGCACATTTAAAGTGTTGATTTAAAATGACACAAATTTTTATGCCATTGTCCTTGTGATTAAAAACTACAATAGTTTTTAAAGCCTTCAACCCTCACATTATCTAATTATGTCTTCATCAAATAATATTCAGAAGAAAAATTATAAGGCCTAAAATTGCAATAATTGCAACTTGTACTTTTTCTGTATATTACTAAACATACATGCTACTAGGCTCTGTATATGTGATAGCTATGTATCAGAATGCTATGCTTACTTTAAATAAGCTGTCTTAATTCTAATTATGCTATGAACAGTGTTAGCATTTTATACATAAAGAAACTGACATACAAACATTAATTAGTTGTTTAAAGTAGAAAAGCTGGTAAGTATTGAAGGTAAGATTAAACCAACACATTCTGGCCAAGATGTTGAACTACTAGGCTGTTAGACTTTCCAATGAGCAATGAAACTTTCTGCTAGATGTTTGAATTCTGCATGTATTTTCTTGTTTTATCCCATTATATTGTAATCACTACAATAGATAAATCCCAGGAGAATAGGTCTTGTTCAGTGTCATACAGTTATCAGGCAACACAGAATGCATCTTATATTTCCTGTAATATACCATGAGATTTTTCTGTGAATACTTACCACTGGAAATAAAAACCAGCAGAAAAATAATAATTTAAATTTAATAGACATAGAATGTTGTTACGATTTTTTCTAAAGGTCTTCCAATGGTTCATGTTTGAAGGCTGGTCCCCAGTAATGTCAGTGTTCAGAGATGGGCCTTTTGAGAAGTGATTGGGCCATGAGAGCTCTGATCTCACCAATAAATTAATCAAGTGATGATTTCATAATTTGATAAACTATTGGAGAATGATGGAAATTTAGAAGGTGAGGCCCAGTTTGAGGGAGTAGGTCCTTGGGGTTATCTGTTGAGGGTTATATCCTGTTGCCATCTTCTCTCTCTGTCCCTGCATTTTCTCTCCCTGAGCCACCGTGTGGTGTGCTCTGTCCCACCATGCCTTCCTGTCATTACGGTCTGCCTCGCCACAGGCCCGCAGCAGTGCAGCCAGTCACGGGCTGAAATATCTGAAACTCTGAGTCAAAAAAACAAATCTCTTCCACGAAGAAGACTGATAGAATTGCTACGCGCAAATACACATGCGCTCACATACACAGGGGAGGTGAGAGACGATGAGAATGGCAGCAGGAAAACTGTTTTTGTCTTTCCTTTAAAGTTCACACACACTGTCAATTCCATTCTCTTCTCCATCACTGAACTGGGCCAAATTGCACTAATCCTTTGCAGCTTAAAGATGTATGCCATTTTACGTAACTCATTAGGAAAAATATTTAGCACCACTTTCCCGTGTCATGCTCTCCTTTAATGTGATGCAAAGTAATTTTTTCTGACTGCATTGATCATTCACTGAACTAGGAAACCTACCCTAGATACTAAAGAAGTGATGCCTGTCATCTTGATTTTATACCAAGGTTATGCTTCATCTGAAATGTGTATTTATTTTTATCTTTATTTTTTATTTTAAAGAGAGTAGTACATGAGAAACAAACAAACAAAAAATAGAACAGTAGCAGCATACCAGTATCATGAACATAAATAAATCAAAGCAAGAACATTCAAAGTGATACAAGTCTCAAGACAAATTAATACAAATCAACACTGGTTGTTACACTGCACATCGCCATCCTCAACTACATTGCTCAGATTACTAGATGCAAGAATGAAAGACTGCTCAAACCATTAAAGAGAATAAGGAAATAGTTCTTCAGTAAAACAGTAGAGATAGTACAGAGTTTCACTAGACAAGATGGTAGGAGTTCACCATTGTAATTCCATTGCATATTGTCACCTTCAAATCAGTCACTCAGACCACCAGACACAAGCATGCAAAGTCAATCAGAACATAAAAAATTGTGAGCATTAACTGTTCATTTCAATACACCATCGGACAACAGCAATACAGTCATCACAGCTATTCATATATATATTTATGTTTTGCCTTCCTTCTTGAAATGTGTATTTAATTTCCTCATTGCCTTACCAAATGTCTCCTTTTGACCTATCTCAAATCTAACAATTAGATTTATTTTATTATTAAATTATCAATAAATATAAAACCATAAATATGCTGCATTACCTCTTTTTAGACAAAGTAATGGGACATATGAATTTCATCATTTTGCAGATGTTTACCTGGATGAAGGCTCACACGATGACTGTTTTTTCCCCGAAAATCTCTTTATCCCTACATTCAGTTAAATGACATAAAATGGGATTCTCTAGTAATTATCTTAGAGTTAATTATCTGGGAGTTTAACATTGCTCTGAAAAGTCTCCATGTGATGTTAGGCATTTAATTTATCTCCCATCAGGAAGGAGATCCAGAACATAATATAAAATATTTAACCTAAGCTTTAATTAAGATCATTTAAGATCAAATAGAAAAGTGACAGGGCAATATTGGGAGGAAAACTGAAAACTTCGGTATTATAGATGTTGAAAATACTCAGTTATATTTCTTTAGTGAAACTCAGGACAAAATTAAACATTTAAGAGTTAAGTAGCTTAAAGTAAATAATTAACGTTTGCAACTGTAAACTCTGTTTACTTATGTCTTCATTAAATTAAGAAAGCATCTTTGCTAATATTTTGTGCATACATAAGCACTTGCTTACTTATGGAGCAAACATTTCATCAGTTTCTAGCGATAAACATTTATAATTTTAGAACTCTGATAGCAGATAATAATTTCATGGCTATAAAACAATATCAAAAAATATGAAACAGTAGTTATTTAAATAGTTTCTCGAATCATCATGCAATACTTACACGGCTGGACTTTGTGAGGCCAGTGTGTGAGTGATAATTGCATAGCTATAATTCTGTGCTGGTTGTTTTAAGAACAAACAGGCTCTTGGGGAGGTAAAGATGGGGTTTGTGACTTTTTTTAACTCAAGAAATAATCTGGAGAATAAAGTGTACAAAGGATCCTAGTGTGCAATGCTGAAGGCACAAATTTCAGTTTAAACTTGAGAAGGCAAAACCTAGTGTTCTTATTGCCACCTTAATTTTCTCACATTTTACCTGAGCAGGGTTCTTGCTTCTAATTATGTTCCTACATGAATGCCTTATTACACATAATGTGGAAAGTACTGCAGAAACATATCTTGGCTGGTGTTTGTTTTATATTTATAACCTTCATGTTTTACCCAAGTAAGATTTTGTTTTACTAAGGGTTTTCCAGTGCATTGACTCTGCTCCTAAACACAAGTACAAGATTCTCTTAAGGTGGGTGGACTTATGCTTAACGTGTGGGATTTTGGGGTGGTGTTTTGTCTTGTTTTTCATTTCGTTTTGCTTTTTTGTAGGATATCAGGGTAATAATATGCTATGATTACAATAAAGTATAGAAAAATGTGATATAATATATTATATAATATATAATTCATTACTTTGGATTAAGGCATAACCACTTCAGCAGTCCTTTAGTAGAAAGCAATACTCCTGAAGATGTAATTAACATGTATTTATTAAGGAAAAAACATATATATAGTGCTAAATCACAAATCAAGCAAGTAACAGTGTAGTTTCCTAATAAGAGCCCTGATTTGGAGGAAGGGAAGCCACAAGTTTATGCCTGTCTCACTTAGCTGAGATGAAGAAGGAAAGGGGTAGGCAGGGACTTTGGTCCTGAGGGGCATAAACTTGCAGGAGGAAGAGGATCCTTGCTCAGAAGAGGACTCAGAATAGCCGTGGTTCAGAATGTAAGCTCTGGCTTTGGAAACACACTATGGTATTTGACATGAGTGGCCTTTTGGTAAGGAGTTCTAATAGAGAAATGTGGCAATGTAATGTGACATACTGTTCCCACAAAAAAGAATTTTGAGACCACCTTCAACATAGAAAAGATTGTAGCTGTATTTGACAAGTGCCCAGGAAGTCTCCTCACTTTAAAATCTCTCTCATATTTCATTCTTAGATAGATACAGTCTATTAGGAAAGCAATGTCCTACCCCCAATTCTATCTTTCAAATGCAAGCACTGCAGGTATGGGCAGCATTGAATAACAACGTGTTATGTGACTGCTATTGCTGAATCCATTTCTTTGACAAAATTTAGGGCATCAAGTGCACTGATAGAAAAGGTTCAGTGGTCATTCGTATGTGGTCAACCTCTCTTTAGGTCATTTTGGGCATTTCTTTTTCGCAGAGGGCTGCCTTTGCTCTATGGTTTGCTTTAGACCCTGACTATCCTGATTATTTATGCATACAAACACAGTTCACACTGGCAAGCAGATGTCTCGGAATAATGAGATTACAAAATGCGCATAAAAGGTATTCAAGATTTTCCCAAACCTCCTTCAAGGCTAACCTTTAAAATCAAGAGGGGCAGAAACACCAAGAACACTGCCTGCAATTTAACTAAGATCAAGGAGTTAAAAGGTCTTAATATTAACGATGAAACTTGAAAAATATATGAATGATCCTCAAAATTGACATTTGGGAAACTGTGTGTCAGAAATACCAACACTGTGGGTGTTAAGAGGGAGGCAGTTTGCAATGACTAACAAATTAAGGCATCTTAATGTGCAGCCCGGTTATGTAACGCATAATGAAGAGGCGTGAGGAGGAGCCAGAGATGAGCTTGCTCATTAGTTCTGGCTTAGAACCATAGTGCACAGCATCACCAGATTTATGAGGATAAAGCATGGAAAAATTCCATGGCTGTTTCCTGAATCAGATCATGTTTATAACTCAAAGGGGCTGTCATTCTGAATGCCCGAGTTTATTCATAATATTTTCATTGTTTCTATTTAATGTAAAATCTCAAAAGTATAGCAGTCAGTACGGTCAACAAGGAGTAATTGGTACAGAAAAGAAATTCAGAAAGAAGAAATCAGAGAAAAATGTTTCATTTTCAGTGACTGCCTCTAGTTCATGCTGGTTGTTTTTATGTGTACAGCACATGCACGGGGCTCTGCTGGTTAAATGAATTGTGCATGTTTTGAAAATCAGGTAACAGCTAACACTAATGTAGCACTTAACTGTGTGTCAAGCACTGTGCTGAGAATTTTATGTATAGTGTCTCATTAAATATACCATTCCATACATCTTAATAACATGTAGCAAAATATTGTACAGTAATATTGAATAAAAATAGTTTAATTTCTTTTAGAATTTTAATTATTTTAAAAAGAAAATAAATGGAAAAAGGAGAGAAACAGTAATGATTATTATTATCAACCATAGGTTTTCACAAATAATAGAATGAATACTGTGTGAGCATTTCAGAAATTTAATTCCTGCAATAAATATTGGGATACCTTACCCAACATAATTATCTATTATAAAAATTATTATATATGCAGAACCAAAGAGGTGATTTTTCTGGACTGTTTTATGACTACTTTCAAAAATTATGGAGCAGAATGCTCACTCAGGAAGAAGATAAATTAGTTGCCCTTCTGACTGGAGATAGTAAGTAGAGTTTGAGAAGAGAGGAAGACTTAGTCCTAGTGACCATGAGATTCTAGCTTGCATTGCAGAAATAGGGTGGAACAATAAAAGACAATCAGGAACATGATAGGTTGGTAGGATCTGTGGATGCCAGAGAAACACAAAAGCAAACAGATAATGCTACAAATGAGAACACAGAATAATACAAGGAGAAGTGAAAAATAGCAAGACTAAAGGCAAGAGTCACAGACTCACTCTTGTAAGACATTCTGCTTATTCTGAAATGACATGCTATAGGCTTTTCAAAATCAGTCTTCAGGGAAGATATTTAAAAAGAAGGAGCGTATAAGCTCACATAGATAATGTCTCACACACATGTACAAAACACCTGTTAGGGTGAACAGCAGAAAGCTTGATGCCATAACACTGTTATACAAAGTCAAGGCCATGTAGGACAGCAGGGCTGGATGACGACAGCCTAGTCTGACATAAAAAGCAGTGGCAGCATGTCTATTCAGAAGAGTCAATCATCACAGCAAGGCTTTCTTTCACAAATGAGTTCTTGCTTCCGCTCCCAACTTCATCTTCCCCAGAAGCCCAAAACAACACTCCAGTTTAAAACCTGATGGAACTGGAGTTGTTTCAGACCTAGTGCTATTGTGACCCAGGATCTTTTTATTGTAGCACCATAAACGCCACTTTCAACAACTTTCCTGAATGTCTCTGCACTGTTCTGAGGGACAGAAGCCAGGGTGGAGGAAAGGTCACTGACGCCTTGATTTGTGGCATGGACAATAGTGCAGAAACCTTTATTTTCATTTTAGAGTCTAAGGGGAGTATATTAACAAGCACAGATGGTTGCCTTCATTCTGTACAAACATCTATTCATAAAAAAGGCCAAAACCAAAACCAAAACGTCTAAGGGGAGTATATTAACAAGCACAGATGGTTGCCTTCATTCTGTACAAACATCTATTCATAAAAAAGGAAAGTCCTCATCCTGTGAGACAGGATTCAGAATGCTACCAAAGACTTACACTTTTCATCCTCCTTGCTTCATCTTGGTAAGGATGCTGTTCATAACCCCTTCTTTAGGTGAGGGAAAGGATGTGTAGATGGACATGAAGCTACAGATGTGACATTCTACAAAGCATGAACTGGTTCCCACCACAGATTCTGAGGATTTACACCTACTTCCAGTGATGGCCAGGCCAAGGGTGATAAGAATTCTGTGGCTGGTAAAGAACAAGCATATTAGAGCAGAACAGACTCCAACCCAGGGGAAGGGCAGCTCCAACTCCAATAAACGAGGCAATGCTGATGAGATGAAATTTACACTTAAATCACAAACCTGTTGGGGCTGGAATGTAATAAAATAAGAGTCAGAAATAAAACAATTTGGTAACGCCAGCTTTTTACTGTGTGTATATATTATTAGAAAGTCTCTGAAAGGAAGACTGACATTTGAACTAGGATTGACTGGAAGACATTATAATAGTTTATACTCAGGAAATGTCAGAAATTAATAATTGCTGCAATTTATTAAGGGTTAACCATATTTTATCTCATTTAGTATACTTGATTTGAACAGATCCATTTTTAAGGGGAGGAAAGACCCTCAGAGAAGGTAACTTTTCCAGAGTCATATTGCTCAGAGCAGGAGTGGTGTTCAAAATGATTCTGATGGACTCTAACTTCTTCTTTGTGCCTCTAATTCCCTTACTCAAAACTACAGTATTAATTTTAAAAATTGTTAAATTGACCTATAACTGCACTCAATTTATGGGATGAAGTGTTGTAATTAAATATATGTGTATACTGTCTAATGATCAATTTGGGGTGATTAGCATTCCCATCTCCTAGCATGTTGTAATTTCTGTGTTGGAGAGCCTCAGACTACTTTGTAGTTGTTCTGAAATGGATAATAAACTGCTGTAGACCTTGGTTACCCTTCGTGCTGGGTAAGATGAGAACTACTGCCCCCTCCTACACTGTGTTCTG
The DNA here is from genome assembly GCF_000276665.1 of Chinchilla lanigera. Classification (NCBI taxonomy): domain Eukaryota; kingdom Metazoa; phylum Chordata; class Mammalia; order Rodentia; family Chinchillidae; genus Chinchilla; species Chinchilla lanigera. The sequence goes on along the minus strand of NW_004955425.1, from coordinate 19,791,896 downwards.
GCCCCCATCACCCACCGTCTCAGTTCTCTGCCCGCTTTCCTTTGTAGCTGCTGGTAGCCTGTATCCTCTTCTCCTCCCCTATGTGATCAGCCTTTCTAGCTTCCACAGAAGGGTGAGAAAACCCAGTGTTTGTCTTTTTGTGTTTGGCGTATTTCAGTTAACTCCATGTCTCCCAGTTCCATCCACTTTGCTGCAAATGACACCATTTCATTGTGTTTGTGACATCATGGTACTCCATTGTGTAAATACACATTTTCTTTATCAGTTCATCAGTTGATGGACTCTTAGTTTATTTCCATTACTTGGTTATTATGAATAGGGCTGCAATAAACATGGTATTCAGGTACCTCTTTGACATAATAATTCCACTTCCTTTGGATACACACCCAGTAGGGAGGATTTCTCAATCGTATGATATTTCTCTATCCCAATATTTGGAAGTGTTTTCTCTGTTTCCTTCTAAGTTTCCAGTTTGCAGTCTTACATTTAAGTCCTTAGTCTACTTAGACTTTTCTATGTGAGATAAAGGGTCTATTTTCTTTTTTCTCTCTATGGACATCCAGTTTTTCTAGCACCGTTTATTGAAGACACTCTCCTTTATGCAGATAGCTTTGGTGCTATCTTAATCACTTCCTTTGTCACTGGGGTAAAATACTTGACACCCACAATTTCAGGGAGGAGAGCTGTTGGCTCATGGTTTTCAGAGGATTCAGCCCACCTTTAGCTGGTTCCAAGGCAGGGAAGGCACAGCAGAACAGCCTCGGCAGAGGAAAGAGACTCTTCCCAAGGCAATCATGTTGGTGTCTATCATCTTAAACTTTCTTCTTGTACTGCTGTTTCTGCATTTCGTAGGTTTGTGTGTTGTTTCCATGATCTTACTCACAAGATGGTCCTTGGATCATACATCATGTGTATTTCCTTACACATAGCATAAGTACAGTTTAATCTACTACTGGACACAATTTGCTAGTGTTTGTTGAGGACTTTCGTGTCTATGTTCATTGAGGATATTGGCCTGTAGGTTTTGTGTTTTGTGTTGTTATTATTATTTTATCCTTGTCTATTTTTGACAACATAATAATGTTGGTCTTGTAGGGTGAAATTAGGAGAGTTCTAATCTCTTCAATGTTTTGGGATAATTTAAGAAAAATTGTTAGTTCTTCCTTAAATGTTTGGTAGAACAAAGCAGTGAAGATACCTGGTCCTGAGATTTTCCAGGAGGGAGACTTGTTATCATTCATCCATTTTGTTACTTATTATTGGTCTAATCAGGTTTTCTATTACTTCATAATTTATTTTTTTTTTGGAACTGGGAATCAAACTCAGGACCTTGAACTTGCCAGGCAGGCGCTTGTGCCACTGGGTTGTATCCCTGGCCTTCCTAATTTATTCTTTAATTTAATTTATTCTTGATAAGGTCTGTGTGCCCAGGATTTTGACTGTTTCTTCTAGATTTTCAAATTTTCTGGCATATAGTTGTTCATAAGAACTCTGTCGAGTGCTTGCATTATTCTCTGTAGTGTGATTTGCAATGTTTCATCTCAGACTGTATGTATTTGAGTCTTCTCCCCTTTTTCACAGTCTTGCTGAATGTTTGTCAATTTGGTTGACTTTTGAAAAGCCAATTTTTCATTTGTTGATATGCTGCATTGTTTTAGTTTCTTTCATTCATTTCTGTTTATATTCTTTGAATAATTTCTCTTTCTTTAGAATAATCTGTTCTTTAAATAATCTTTTCTTTCTTTAGAATAATCTTTTCTTTGAGTAATCTTTTCTTTCTAAAGAATAATAATTCCTTAAATAAATTTGAATAATTTTTGATTTGGCTTGTTCTTGTTTTTCTGGCTCATTGAGATATAACAATAGTTTGTTTATTTTAGATCTTTCTGCCTTTCCATGTGGGCATCTGTGTACCTGACACCCAAAGTTAAGGGAGGAAAGAATTATTTAGCTCAGAGTTCATGGAGGTTTCAGTCTGTAATCAGCTGGCTCCAAGGCAGGGTGGTGTGACACAGGGACAGCAGTTCAAGGCAGCAGAAGACAGCAAAAGCAACAAGAGCAAACAGGGAAAGAGCAGGCCGCTTTATTGTATGCAGGCTACCCGCCTTAGAGTAAGTATAGCACTCACATCATTTCTGTGCCCTCCTCTTGCACAGGCTGAGGTTGTTTATAAAGTGAGTACCCTGGCCCCCTGCTAAGCCAAGTTGGAAATTCTGTGCTGTTTCCTGAGGTCCAGGTTTAACAAGCTGTTTGCAGAAAGTGCACCACCGATGATCACATGAGGCTTAGGGGGACAATCAGATGCAAACCATAACAGCCTCTATCATTATAAGCTTTCTTCTTAGTACTGCTTTTGCTGTATTTCATAGGTTTATATGTTGTGCTTCCATTTTTGTTTCTAGAATTTAAAAAGTCATTGTGATTTTGCATTATCTTATAATCTAGACAGAAGGCCCTTATCACATATATGATTGGCAAAATATTGTACCATTCTGAGTACTTTTTCAATTTCTTGATAGTGTGCTTTGCACAAGTTTTTGGTTTTGATGAAGCCCCATCTATCTATTTTTGTTACTGTGGTTTGTGCTTTTGCTGTCATCTCTGAGAAACTACCATCTAATTCAGATTTACAATGATTCATGCCTTTGTTTTCTTCCAAGAATTTTATAATTTTAGTGCTTTCCATTTTTTGGTTAATTTTTGTTTATGCTGTGACGTACAGGCTCAACTTTTCTTTTGTGTTTGGATATTCAGTTATTCCAGCACCATTTGCTAAAAAGACTATTCTTTCTCTATTAAGTTGTCTTGACACACTTGGTGAAAACAGTTGCCCACAAATTTAAGGGTTTATTTTAGATTTTGAATTGTATTACATTGGTTTATATTTTTGTCTCTGTCTTAAACATAGTCCTGTGGTTTAGAGTAACTTCTTTTTTTTTTTTTTGACCAGGAATTGAACTCAAGACCTTGTGCTTGCCAGGCAGGAATTTACACCGCTGAGCTATATCCCCGCCCTAGAGTAACTTTTGAAAGTGGAAATTCTTCTAACATTGCTCTTATTTCCATTGTGATGTCTACTCTTGGTCCTTTGCATTTTCATATGAGTTTCAGAATTGTCTGACCAAATTCTGCCAAAAACACAGCTTGAATTTATAGTTCAGTTTGTGGTATATTGCCCTCATGAAAATATTGTTTTCCCATGTGAAACATGGAATGGTCTTTAATCCATTTAAGTCTTACCTCATTTCTTTCAATTACGCTTTATAGTTTTCAGCATACACAAGCTGAACTTCTTTTGTTCACTTTATTACTGAATGGTTTATTTTTAATGATATTATAAGTGAAATTGTTTCCTTACTTTAAATTTGAGAGTTTTCATTGCAAGTGTCCAGATCTACTGTTGATTTTTACATATTGATATTGGATCCTATAACCTTACCAATCTTGTTATTAGCTCTATTTAAAAAATTTTTTTGATAGATTTCTTAGGATTTATATAGATAAGTAGGGAAAGTGTCCACAGGAAAAGAGAGGTTTTACTTTTCCTTCATAATCTGGATACCTTTTGGTTGTCATAAAGCATTTACTTAGTACTGCCTGTGCACTGTTGAACAGAAGCAGTGAAAATGGGCATTTTTTTTTTTGTTGTTTATATTAAGGAGGAAGCTGTTACTCTCACACCCTAAAGTATGATTTTAGCTATGATTCTTAGCATAGATTGCCTTGATCAGTTTTAAGAGTTTTTCAACTAACATTGCTTGACTATGAGTATATATTGCTTACTATGAGTATATGCTCATGCTGACTATGATTATATATTGTTACATATATAACATTGAATTAAAATGGCAATGAAAGTACAGTTTGCATTAGGGTAGCAAGAAATCTAGAGGAAACTCCAAGAATATAGCAAGATAACTTGACAACTAGTGAAGTACTGTCACTGGACTCACATAGTGCTCTTAAAAGAGGCAAAGTTGAAGTGTGCTAGCTCTTTCTTAGTAAGGATATTTTTTCCTACTTAATGCAGAAACAATTGTTCTCTCAAGATGGATGCTTTTATCTTTGTATCCCATGTGTTTGGATAATGTTCAGAATTTAACATGGATCTTACCTTTCATTTATGTGACAATCACTGATTTTGGGCTTGGATAATCATTGCTATAAATTTATAAAATATTCAGTGATCTTTAACATCAAAGGTAGCCATATGCTCCAATGAGACTATGGAGACTTCTGTGATATATTTAGTCATGTCATCATCTTGATAGCAATAAAAGAACCAAGGATGCTTTCTAACTTTGGTGTGCTCTATGGGATGAATTTTGAATGGTTTATTTCTGCATTAGAGGCAAACATCAACCTTCTGGGGTTGTCCACATTCCAGCACCTTGCATCTGCTGTGTTTATGATAGAAGTATGAGAGGGAGAAAAAAAGTATTTAGTCATCTGCTGATTCCATTTGGTGCTAAACACATACTTCTCTCTAGAGTGCAAGAATGCTAATTTATTTTATGTACCAGAGTGGATTGAAGCCATTCCTAGAAATATGAGTATTTAAATTGACAAAAACTGAACACGGAATAATCTGCTTATAAAGATGATCCATCTTCATATACAGTTCTGGAGTAAGGTGAAGTCTTTTGTCAGTTAGGGATTTAGATTTTAAATATACCTTATGTTCTAGTAGGCAGGTGCCACTGTCGACTCTTTGACTGCAGGCATTCAGGTGCACTGTCTTGAGTTCAGAAGCTTTTTATGTGAATTCTGGAAAGAATGAAAGATGACTTTAGTAAAACCCAAACTTAAATCTTAAGACACGTAGGTGTGTTTTTCCAAGAACAAAATGGAGCAAAAAGTTTATACTATCTTTTTCTGTGCTGTTTGTCTCTTCAGATCTCTGTTCGCTGGCATCTGGCATTTTGATTTTGATTTTGAGGGGGAATTTTTGTATGTGTTATTGGTAACGTGTTTCAAATTGTTAACTGCACATTTTTAATTTGGGTTGTTGATCATACATTAATTAAATGGATAAATATTTGCCATACATTTCCCGTGTACCTTTAGGGAAGCTTCCATCCTTTTGGAAAAGACAGAATGCAAATATTGTAAGTAACTATAATATATAGCATATTAATGATAAATAGTAAGAAGAAAATGAAGCAAGGAAAGGGGACATGACATATTGATGGAGTTACTCGCTGAACTTTTAGGTAGGGGGAACATGACAGGTCTCCCTCAATGTTGAGTTCTGAGTAAAGACTTGAAACAGTCATGTATCTAGAAGAACATGCCAGCAGTGGGGAGGCTCACTGTAGGGATGTGCCCGACTTCTTGGAAAAACAGAAGGGATGTCCACATGGTTAGATCACAGAGCATGGAGAGTATTAGAGATGGGGGCCTGGGAATAACAATGAATGGTTTGAATCAAGCAGTGATATGATGGCCACTAGACCTGATGAAAGGTCAAGTCCTAGATGAATGAAGCTAAAACTGATAGGACTTTTCTGATCGACTAGATGTGACATAGAAGAGAAAGCAAGAAGCTTAAAGGTGATCACACGGTTCCTAGCCTCGACCACTGCATAACTGCCACTAACCTAACCAGTGAACAGTGCAGAAATAGTGGGTGGAGGGATTCTGTCAGGACTCAGGTTTTAGAGTGCTGTGTTTGAGAAGCTCATCAGTGAGCTAGCTAACTCTCACATCAGTGTTCTTGGCTGACTTTTAGCTGGTACATTTAGAAATGCTCATCTGCCTTCCTTGAAGCAGTTTTTAAACTTCTCATACTTTTGCTTATAATTCCTATAGTAATTCTTATCTACTTCACCAATTTTAGTCTATTTTATTTATTTTATCATGTTATTGTTTAACAATTTCTGAGGGCTATGGAACTTCAGATCTAGATACTTATTTTTACTTTGTAGTTGTATTTCTTCACAGCTCAGTGCAATTTCACTGTATACATTTTTGTAGAAAACAGTTTTTCAGAATATCCAAACATGTCAAGATTTTGAACCAGAGTTATTAACACAGGGGGCACCAATTTAACTTTTTGAAAAGTGTGTCAAATACTGTTTGAGGTCTTACTTACTGCCAGGGAATGTGGTAGAAATTAGAATTTTTCTC
>NW_004955425.1:19772605-19785065 GCF_000276665.1 Chinchilla lanigera | reverse complement strand
CTGGGGTTATGAGTGGACCACCACACTGACTTATTTTCTGAAACAGCCTGAAATTCATAGCAATAAACTTTGAATGAAATACATTCATGTAAGTGCTAAAAATTATTATCATTTTTTAAAAAGAGGCCTTCACCAGAACACTCTGAAGAATAATTCACAAACAAATCTATTTAGTCTAATAGGAAATGCAATTAAAAAACATTTTCATTCTAGACTGAGCAGTTCTTCGCTTTTTGTAGTTGTGATTTTATTTTGCAAATTAGAAGTTTTATTCCATGGAAAAGTAAATTTTCTTATGAAAATACCCTCAAGGTTTTGTGATAATTTTAAAGTAGTGGGAAGTATTATTAATTCATTGACTGCTGCATGGTAACTTTTATGAAAAGCACAGTGGATGGAAGAATTAAGACTTCATTTGGGTTCCACTAAAAATTCATAATTTGGTGAGAGTTATAGAACTGTCAACAAAGAAGTCTATCAAAGGATAATTGTTTAATGCATACTAGAGTAGTGCTATGGAAAAGAAGTGTGTGAGTGGGATCTGTGTGATAGACTGAGAATCCAAGATGTCTCAGAGGATGGACAGGAACTTACTAGGAAGGATGGAGAGGCGCTTCCCAGGAGAAGCAGTGCTTAGTCACTTTACTTTTCAATAGGACAGAATTCCCAATACCAGTCACTTTAAGGAGGAGAGGTTTATTTTAGCTCATAGTTGCAGTTAGTTCAGTCCATGGTTGGTTGGCTTCAAGGCAGAAATGGCATGGCAGAATGGTTCAGTGAAGGAAAGATGATCACCCTGGGGCAGCCAGGAAACACAGATACAAGGGAAGAGCTAGGAACAAGGATATACCCTTTCAGATAAGTGCCTGGTGACCAATTTCCTAATGGTACATTTAGCTTCTTAATTCATCAATGAATGAATCCACTGATAAGTGTTATATTCAGGATCCAATCCCCTTCCATACACATGAGAATTTTGGGGGACATTTCAGATCTAAATCATAATATAAGGGGCAGTTGGAACATAGCTCATGATAAGGTACCTGTGGAACTTCATGTGAGTCTGTGGCTAGAGAGAATGTTGTCTGTGAGGGGAGTGCAGTAAGTGAGGCTAGGGAGAGAGTGCAAAATCAGATCATGCTTATATGTAATAAATGCTGGGCACTTTCATGTGTGGCTTTGGAGTCACTGGAAATTTTTTAATTGGGTAATAAAAATCGTATTTGAATTTTAAAGTCTTCTCTGGTGATATTACAGAGAAAAGACTGTATCAGTCAAAATATTTTGTCCTTTACTATTTCTCAATATTCTTTCCTCTGATATTCCTATTCATTTGATTTTACTTCTAATAATTTCTTTATTCTTTTGGTTTTTTAATTGAATTTTAAAAATTAGTGTACGTTCACATATAGAATAGTGATGCTCATTTCAAAGAAATGGTACATGTGTGTAACATACTTTGATAATTTCCCATCCCTTTATCCTCTCCTCTCTCCCTGAACCCCTGCCCTCTTTCCAAAAAGTCTGCTCTCTTCTTTCCTACCATCATTCCTTCTCTAGATTTGTGCTATTCTTAAGCACAAGAGCAAGGGTATATATTAGAAAAAAATTAATAAGCAGAATAGCAGAACTTACATCATGGTGAGAGGATGAAAACATCAAGGATATTCCTCAGATTCCTTGTTGTTCAGTTGGATTTGGGGCCATTCAGACAGAGGGTCTGAGCAGAAATATGTGGGGGTGAGACTGTAGCAGGGGCTGCAAGTGGCATTTGAGAGTTGAACTTGGCAGAGTTACTTTACTTCCCTTCCCTTTGCGTGACATTCTAAATCCAACAGATAAATTGCACCTAAATGATTACAATGTTAACTGCTAAAAAAATCTTTCTCTAGATTTACAGAACCCAGAACATCTGGTGACCTTCAGATAGGATCAGAATCTGTAATGCTCCTTGTTACTCTTTAATTCTGTGCATCAATGTATACAACACATGTAAATTGCTGTGATGTTCCATTTGCAGAAAAGTAATGTGTTTGCAACTGGACCCAGGAAGTCGAGGTCAGTTGAGAGATTCCAGTCAGAGACAGGAAGAAAGGAAACTCACTCTTTGCAGCACCTGCCCGGCACCTAGTCTTGCCCCTTGCCTCCTGCTCCTCCTTTTTGTCTGTACAGAAGCCCTTTTGAGCCCTGAGCTCCCTGATGGGGTTGCGGGCCGGTGGGCACCCTGTCTTCTTATGGTGCTGGCCCTGAAATAAAGTTGGTTCTCTTTCCACCAATGCTCATTTTCCATGTACTTCATGCGGCCCTGCATGCGGCTCTTGTGCAGGAAGCAGTTGGACCTGAGTCCCCAAACAAGAATATAAAAAAGCAATGAATTCAATTTCATGTGTGTTTACTTTGAGACTCGATTTTGTGCATTTGGAGCTCAGAAGATAGATAAATACCAGTCGATTTAAATGTAGTATTCGCTGATATCTAAGAAGATGGAGGTGGGTAACTTTTAAGAAGATAATACAGCTAATAGTTTGCTATGTGGTGAAAGATCGAGTAAGATGATGCTAGAAAACTGTCTGCCTTGAATTGTTTAACTTAATTAGTACCCTGGAAGGTAGGGATTACAATCTTCATTTTGCAGCTGAAGTAAGATTAGATTTTTACTCCAAATTTCTTCCAGTTGAGGGTTTCTGCACTGAGACTCTAACCCTAAAGATCATGCAGCTGCCATTGTGGCAGACTTGGACATTCCTCTGCTTGGCTGCTGTAGGTGTGCTAGGCCCACAGAAGTGCTGTTCAGTGTTTTCCAATGTCAGTACACATATTCTATGACTGTGAAGCCGGAGGTTGAGTTAGTAAGGCTCACATAGGTACTGGTGCTAATATTGTGGAGCAGAGGTCGGGGATTCTTTTTGTTGGCCCATCTGGATTTGGATGTTTTTAAATGCAGGCAAATATTCTATAGTGTCTTAAAGACTTGGCACTTCCCGTTAACTGACCCCTAGCCTATTCATGTCTCCTGCTCAGAATAAACATTTGAGTTTGTAATCTTGGCTTTAATGTCACACATTCAAGGTTGTTGAATTAAATCAAAAAGTGATATGGCTTTTTTCTCTAGGAAAGGCAACTATGAAATTACCATTGCTGAGATGCCAAAATTGGATTGAAATATTCAAGATGACACCTCTCAATTTCACTCTTTCTCCATGTATCTTTGACATCAGTTTCTGAGTCTGCTAATTGAACTTAGGGACTATACTTTTAGTTTGTAGTCTTGTACATTTGGCCCCAGGTTGTTTTTTTTTTTTAATCAGTGCTGTTCTGAATTAAGGACTGCATTTTTAATATGTTAGGTATAGAAATTATTTATCAGGAATATATGTTTGAAATTAGTATTCTCTGCATACTATCACAAAGTCCAGAGTTAAAGGAGAAATTTTTGGCAGTACTTGGGAGCAGATCTTGTCAGTATCTACCGACAGGAAATAGAAATAATGTTGGGTAGGAAAAGTATTTAGACAGGAGCCAGTCTTGGACCCTCTCCACAGCCAGGCCACTAAATGGGAAAGTAATTACAGCATGTAGGTGGAAGAAGCATTAGCAGCTGTAAGTGTTGGCTTTCTTAAAAATAATCACTGCACTACTCTTTCTTCATCTGTATACGTTTGGCCAAATGTCCACTTCTTCTTCTGACAGCTAGGCATAATAACAATTTTCATGTCCTACAGGGTGATTTGTGAAAGAATTTCTGGAAATATGTCAAACACAATAAACCACTATATAAACATAAGGGATTATCAGCCAGGAAGTTGCATCAATAGCTCTGGGTTTGGAACCCAGCTGGTTTAAGGGATCTTATTTGCTCTCTGAGATGCACTAGAATGTTTAGAAAACAGGTGATATATTTCCCACAAATGAGTCACAGAATCTTAAACAAGGCATCTTAAGCGAGGCAACTATAAGGCTAACAATATTTCTTGATCTTTGATGAGGTTTTAAAATTGAACTTAACTTTTATAGATGTCAATCTGTACTGAGAGGAAAAGTTTTCTAACTTATGGATATCTGAATATTCTTGTTGGTTTGAATGATAAAACATACATACAAATGGTAGGGAAATATGAAGTCTAGCAATTGGATCTTGCCAAAGTAGCTTATTATTTTTTTCTGTTTTTCTGTTTATCCTTTTCACTTTGTAAATCATATGGCAAGTGGTTTCAGAAAGTTTTATTTTTCAGATATCAATTCTAGGCAATCAGTAACCAGATATAATATATTGCATTTGATTCAGATGTATAGAAAATGACATAGTGTATTTCTAAACTTTTATACACGTATACATTTTCTTGACTCATACTAGTCTGCATTAGATTTGCATCAAATTGTTTTCAAAGGTGATTTACTTGACATTGTTAGTATTCACCTTGTTCTAGTTCAGCCCCTGAAGGTGTGTTATTGGCCCAGAGTACACACCTTTGAGGATTTCTTAATACCATTATTATGCAGTTCCCTAGTTTTCTGTTGGAAATTGAAGCATTCTTTTATTTCCCTTTTTATTGAATTTGTCTTATTAACATGAAATAGAAAAGAAAGATAGAAAAGCAATATAAGCCTATCTCTCCTGCATAATGATGTCTTGATTATAAAATCCTGCATTAATTTTTAGTTTTTTCCTCAAAACTGTCTTTGTGGTCTGATCGTATTTCATTAGCTCAGGTAAGGCTGACTATTCCACTTCCTAATTTGTGTTAGAGAAAAACATTCCGATTGGCAGTGTTTGCATCATTTTGTTTCTGAGGCAGCATGACGCTGCCCAGTGACCAGTGAAGCAGCTGGCAGCAGTGTTTTGGCAGAGAGGAGCCTGGGGAGGGAAGCCAGGCGAACAGAATCGGAGGGCAAAGTGTGCCTCGGCTTTCTTGCTGTGTGTCTTCTTGATTTTAAGAAAACAAAGCTGTTCTTCATAATCTCCCTTTCCTTTCCCTACCAGAGTAGTTTCGTCACTTCAGAAACCTCATTTAAACATGTGGAAGAGAAATATGATAATTTGCTTGGAGCTGTGCTTTGCCAAGCAGAGGATCTGCTGCGCTGTTCCCTGTGGGCAGGGGTCTAGCCTAGTAAGGAAGTTTTGTTTGATTTTCTGAAATGCAGGTTTCTGCAAGGATGTATGGAATCAATCGCTGAGAAAACCCTTTAGCTTTGGCCTTCTGATGGCCAGCTTTCTCTTATTTGTATTTTTTAAATACAAGCCTTCAGAATGGAAAGATATAGCCTGCATATGAATTTTGTCATTTTCCTCTTGATATGGAAAATGTGACTGTGAGCAACAGGTGTATTAATTAGGGTTCTCCAGAGCAAGAGAAAAAATATATACACATATACAAAAGAAAATACATATGCAGGATAATAAATCATAGATGCATGCAATAAAATACACACATGTAAAATACATTTCTGTCTCTATTGTCTATATCTGTATTTCTCTAAATGTAGAAGTGTAGGGGACTCATAAGATAGCTTTGCAGGATCAGAGGAGGGCAGAAGAGTCCACAGTGGCCATCTGTGTGCTGCGGAGACAGAGAACCTGGGAGCTTCTCAGTCCAAGAAGCTGGGAGTCATAGAATGGGAAGGATCAAGAATGCATCAGTCAGATTGGAGGCCCGAGACTCCCTAGAGACTCACTGGTGTGAGTTCTCACAAAAAACAGGGGAAGTTGGAATCTGAGGTCCATGGGTGATGGAAGGAAGAGGTATAAGGATGCACCCGTTCAAGCAGAATGGGACTTTTCAAGCATTGTCTGTCTTCTTCTTCTTTTCTTTCTCTTTTATTTTTTTCTGTCTTTTTGAAACAGAGTCTTGCTCTGCAGTCCAGGCTGGCCTTGAGCTCACTTTGTAGCCCAGGCTGGCCTCGAACTCACAATGCTCCTCCTGCCTCAGCCTCCCGAGTGCTGGGATTACTGGTATTTCTTCTAACTTTAGTCCATCCAGGCTGCAAACCTATTGCTTGGAGCCACCAACAGGCGCGTGAGCCGTCCACTCTAGTTTTCTGGCCTCATGCTAATCATCTCTGGAAACATTACAGATACACCCAGAAGTCTGCTTTACTAATCTGCTGAGTGCTTGCGAATCTAGTCAGCTGACAACTATGATTAATGGTCACAACCGACCAAGGCCACAGTTAGTTTATACCAGTGTTGTTTGCTAACTATTGATATCTTCTTGGTTTTACTAACACTATTAGTGTTAATAACTATTAGTGTTAGTAACTATTAGTGTTAGTAACTATTACTAACACTTCCCACTATTGATATTTTCTTGGTTTTACTAACATATTTGTTTTCTTTGATTATATGTAAGCTTTTTATTATTGAAGTATAACATACATTCAGAAAAATGCACAGCTCAGTAATGTACAGTTCAGGGAATTTTTGCAAACTAAATTCCTGTAACCAGCACCCAAAACAAGAAATAGAACATTATCAAAGTCCAAAAGATTCCTTTTCCCTTTCTATTTAGTAATCACCACTCAAGAATAGCCACTGTTCTAATTTCTAACCCAGTAGATTGATATTGCCAGAGTCTGAACTTTATCTAGATGCAGTTGAACAATACGTACTGTTCTCTACCTGGCTTTTTCATTCCGTACATCACTTTGTTGTGGGCTGCTACATTTTGTTCATGCTTACTTTTTGGATCATTTCCAGTTTGGAGCTATTATGGACAAAGCTACTGGGAACATTTTTTTGCATGTATTTTTATGAAATAGTAACCTTAAATGTGAAGATAGGATAGTTTCATTTTACCCTTTAGGTTTCTGTGGCACTGTCATGTATAAATTTGTCCAAACTCTCTAGATTTCTTATTCATATGTAAAGTTTCTATCCCCTTTTGAGCTGGACTTTTGACTTTTTAAAAATTTCATTTTTTTAATTTCATAAAAATTGTATTAAGTTCCTAATATCAGCTACGTAGTACTAGGTAACTGGATACAAAACAAGTAGTTTTAGTGCTTGCATTCAAGAAATTTATAATGAAGTGGGAGAGACAGTTATATTAATATATATTGTAACTGATTTACTCCAACATAAAAAGCTTTTTTTAATGTGGTGTTTCTAAATTTAGTGAAGAACTCCATTTACAGGTTATCAAGTGTATTTATGATTTTTAGATTTTAAAATCATGTGTTCTCCAGTAAAAATTTCCTTTTTTAAGGTGAACAGATTCATATTTCCAAGCTTCCCAGATACAGAAATAATCTTTATAAATTGTTGTCTTTATAAATTGTCTTTATAAATTGTTTTCTTATGATGATTATGGTTATCTATAGTAATTCAGGTTCTAAACTCTAATATATGCATGTGTTACTTTATTTTTTAAAAAATGTCATGCTAACATTAAAGTTTAGTATCTCCTGATATTCCTTTTGGTAATTTAAATATATACTTTACTTGGCCTTTGGAACTAGTGCATTGGTTTGACATCTTCAAGGACTACTTTATGATGAGTCCCAAGTTCCTTTCCTTATTAGAATATTCACAGGATGAAAGCCCTGTAACAATCACATATAGCACTCATTTTCAATTGGAGCTGGTGGTTCACATATTTATATTTTTAGAATAGATTCTCTTCTACATTCTAGATTCTTATATAGTGTATTTTTATTAGATCTTGCACTGGCTTCTCTCATTTAGTAGATGACAAAGTCTACTTCACCTTTCTCTTCCAGACCCATTCTTTTCTTCCTCTATTCCCATGTTGGTAAATAGAGTTATAAGTATAAAATTGTTGAAAACACTTTTTAGACACTTTTAAGTACATTTTCCTGCTTCTTTCCACTGAAATGTCTGAAAGGCTTACCATTTCCATCTCCTAAGTGTTGCTGGGTCCATTCTACTCTAACCCAGCAGTGATGTTTAGTATCACACACATTGTCTCTTACTGGACCTGCGTGATCACCTGGTTTCCTTGGCTGCAACGCCATCCTCTTCAGTCTATTCTAGTCTCTTGCCAGATAAATCTTTGATAATACACATCTGAGCTTATTGCTTTCAAAGTGCTTTAGCATGGTCTTGGAGATATCATCTGCCTACCTTTCCAACTTGATTCATCAGTGTTCCAGCTCAGGTTTTCTGTATTTGTAGTATCACCTGCAGTGGTCTTCATGGTCCATGCCCTTTCATGCTCCAGGCATTTCTTTGCATATACAGTGACCCGTCACCTATTGCAGGAGTTACATTCTAGAGACCCCTGCGATAAGTGAAAATCTGCAAAGTAGTGGCGTTATATTTACTTTGTTATTTATATGTATTTTAAGACTATAAACCACACTCCTGTAAACCTTTCCTACTCTCTTATTAACTTTTCCCACACTCTTATAAACACTTCTTAGGCTCTTAAACACTTGCTACACCCTTAAACCTACGCAATTTTAACAACACGTAAAATCCTATATGGGTACTCAATGTGAAGTGGACAAGGAGAGATGCTGAATATATGGGCACATATATGTAGCAAAATGTAGCAGCCCACAACAGGAGTGCAGGAGAGCAAACAGACCGATGCTACAGCAACTGAGCTAATCAGCATCCAGGATACAGAACACAGTGCTGTGGTTGGTCACCCTCCATTCCATCAGCCAGTAGTATGCCATGTACAATCTCACGTTGGCATACTCATGCAAGTGGTGGTGGTGTACTGCATTTTCACTGTGTACAGTATGGTTTTCATCTGCTGATGAAAAACATACTGCATTTTATTTCAACTTGATATCCTTTTAACATGTTTGAATTAACATTTCTTATATTTTTTATATTGCTTTAAATTTTTAGGCAAAAATAATTAAAATCATAAATATTATATAAGTACCTGTGTACTGCAAAATCCTCTATAGCAAAAACTCTGTGATCCAGAATTAGATATCTTTTTTAAAAAAACCCATGATACAGTGAAGCTGCGAATTGAACTGTGGTATATAGCAAGGAACGACTGTCCTGTTTCCTTTGCTCACTGCTTTGTTCTGTATTGTTCACAGGGATAACTTCTGTGTACCATTTAAGATCCACTTCCTCTGAAATTCTGCCATTTACACCAATTTGGATGAAATTGGAGGACACTATATTAGGTGAACTCAAGCAGACCACAGAAGATCAAATAAATTGTGATCTCACTTCTGTGTGAAGTCTCAGTCCAACTCAGAAACAGATAGTTTTCAGTGGTTTCCAGTAGTGAGACATGAGGGAAATGGGAAGATACTGGTCAAAAGGTACAATTACTGCATGGTAATTTTTAATGACACTGTAGTGCTAGAGATTTGGTAATAGATCTCAAGTGTTTTCCCAATACATAAATATATGCTAACTTTTTAGTGATGGACATATTAATTAATTTGATTGTGGTAATCATTATACATCATATATAATATCAAATTCTCACACTGTACATGCAATTTTTATCTATCAATTTTACCTCAAAAAATTGCAGGTAAAATTCTTCTGCTAAAATTTCTTTAATCCCTTCAAACTGAGGAACTTTATGCTGAGCTTCACTTTAGTTCCTGTTTTATTTACTTCTCTCCTCTCTGAGACAAAATTCCCAATACCCAAAGTTAGGAGGAAAGATTTATTTTGGCTCACAGTTTGTGGAAGTTTCAGTCCAATGCAGAGTTGCAGGGCAGTGGGCATCGCAGAGGAGAAACAGTTCACGGTGTGGCAGGCTGAAGGCAGCAGCAAGCAGCAAGCAGCCAGCCCGCCTTTCCCTTTTATCCCATCCAGGTTACCAGCCTTTTGGGTGGCGCCTCCTAGAACCACGCTAATTCCAATCAGTGGACTAATTAGTTCTGCACACCATCAATCCAGCCTCACATACCTAAATCCATCCAGCTCCAAAAAGCCCTACCGATGAGTGCATGAGGCTTTGGGGAGGGGGACGGTTAGATACAAGCTGTGACAGTTCCCATATAAATTTGTTTACTGCCTCTCCTTCTGGTCTGTGAGTGCTTTATCTTCGCATTCCTAAACTTAACACACTATCTGATGTAGAGATGCAATAATATTTGTCAAATGAATGGTTGAATAAATTATCTGATAGCTTAGAGCCCTCCATTTCTTATGATGTGATCTTTAAAATCCCTAAATATATTTTGTTCCCTTGCCAGGGTTAAAACTCATGTGTTACTTCCCTACCCACGTGCACAGACTTGTAAGGTCTTCTTTATGATTCCATCTGTGAGTTTCCTCATCAGCTGGAAGCATTTAATGTCTCTTAACTTGGAAATCTCATTCAAACTTTTTTTTGTGGAGCATTTTAAAAAAGATATTAAAGAAGTATCAATCTTTGAGTAGCTGAATTCTGTATACTTTACAGAAATCCCTAGAGAAATCCCTAGTTGACCTTACCATTTAATTCCTAGTTTGACTTGGTTTAAAATTTTAGTGTAAACAAACAGCATATGGACCTTTGAACCCATGGCATCATTAATTAAAACAAAATGAAAAAAAAAACAAACACAAATGGCATCATAACAACCTTTTGTTTAGGAGGATGGTAGTCATTAGTTTCACTTTTAACTGTGTATATTTGCTAAATTGAATTTACTGTGTGTGATAGCTGCTGCAACAAATGGTTTTCCTGCTTAATTTCTCTTACCCGAACTCTAGAACTTGCCCCTCTTTCTTCTATCCACTGTCAGCATGTATTATTTTTTGCTGTGCTTACTAATCCTGCCCTCCCTGGCAGGCTTCACAGCCCTGCTGTTTGGGGTACTAGTGCTCATTATGGATTGTGTAAGTGCCTTGGACAGAGATGACAAAGTATGGGCTCAAAAGCCAAAGTGTATGCATATTTTTAAAACTCCAGAGTTTCTACAACATTAAAGTCACCACAGTTTATAGAAAGATACACATAACCACCATCAGAGAAGAAGAAATGCCTTTTAACTTTAAACTTCTTTGCAATAATTTATGTTTAGCTTGTCACCTTTCAGAAACTACCTAAATCCTGACACTGCCATTCTGAATAACAGAGAAAAATCTATAGGCCACTTCAGAAGAAATTATATAGTAAGTTATGCTTATATTATAATATACAGAGAGTCTTCCTCAACTCTTTCTAAGTATTTATACTTTTATCTTTTTTGCTCTGAAGAGCTATACATCATTTCTAAATATTAAAAATTCCAGCACTTGGAAGGCTGAGGCAGGAGGATAGCCGTGAGTTTGAGGCCAGCCTGGATTGCACAGTGAGTTCAAGGCCACCCTGAACTATTTAGCAAGACCCTGTCACCAAAGCCAAAAAACAAACCATCACCAACAAAAATAAATAAATATTAAATATTCTCTAAATCACAATGTGATGCGTGTAAGTCATGCTATGAAATAGTAAAGAATGTGAAAAACTCTAAGACCATCATAGGAAAAAAGAATCATACTGCATACCAGTTTGATAAATGGAAGGAATAAAACATTTCCACACTCTTTCAATAATTCTTTACTCTTGGGGCTGGGGATTTAGCTCAGCGGCACAGGGCCTGCCTGGCAAGCGCAAGGTCGTGGGTTCAATTCCTGGTAGCGGAAGAAAAACAAACAAACAAAAAAACAAACAAAAAAAATTCTTTACTCTTTTCCTCAGATATTCCATTTTGGATATGCTATGTCTTAGAAGGTTGGCAGAAGCATCATTATTCTCATTTTTAAAATGGAAAAACAGACATTAAAAAAATGCACATCTTCCTCAGCTCACAGTTTTAATGACAGAGCTGAAGCTAGAACCCAGACCAAAAATAAGGGGAAAATTATAGCAAGTAAAGTAAACCACGAAGTGTCTTTTCTTGGTTAATTAGTGAGCATGAGCAATGGGTTAACAGCTCCTTCTAACTGTCTTCCCTACATCTAAAGAAGTTAATCTCTCCAATGCCTGCATGACAGCCTTCATTTTCAGAAGGGAAACAACTGAAAATATAATAGCACAAACCATTTATTACCCTCAGGCAACATTATCCAGAGACAGCAGTCTTGTGAAAGAAAAGTATGGAGATACAATCTGAAAACAGGTTTATGTATCAGCCTATTTTTTTAGTAGTCTTTTGATCTCCTTACACTAAATACCTACCTAGTTAAAATAGGACTAATTATAGAAGGCTAACTCCATTAAAAGGTGTTGTGATGATGCTATATAGAAGTACTTTATATGCTACATGATATATAAATCAAGGCCTCATTCTTCTATAGCAAATAATGGAAAATCTTTCAATGCAGGAAAGGGTATAACACGGGTGTTACGATCAGGCCTTGGGAGTTGCACTCATGGGTTATAGTAAAGAAATGGTGTGGGGTGTGGTGGTGCACACCTGTAATCCCAGCACTTGGGAGGCTGAGGCAGGAGGATTGCCAAAATTTTGAGGCTAGTCTGGGCTACACAGTGAGTTCAAGGCCATCCTGAACTGTAAAATGATATCCTGTCTCAAAAAAAAAAAA
>NW_004955425.1:19744635-19772505 GCF_000276665.1 Chinchilla lanigera | reverse complement strand
AAAAAAAAAACCAAAGCAAAGAAATGATACCATCTATCTCTGTATCTTGGCTACAGAACTTAATCTCTTGAGATCTCCATTTCCTCATTTTTAGAATAGGATAATAATTACATTTATTCTCAGTTTAAAGATTATTTAGAATATTGTATATAAAGTACATAAACTGTTATAAATGTTCCTTGAATTCCTTGAATTAGCTTTTTAAAATAAAATTTTAAAGAATATTTTAGAGTCACAAAAAAAGTTACAGACACTAGAGTTCCCACTTACCTTTCAGTTTTCTCCATTGTTAATGTGTTAACATTTGCCACAACAAAGAAAAAATGTTGATGTATGACTGTCAACTACTAATAAGCTTTATTTGGATTTTACCAGGTTTTCAAGAGAGCTCTTTGTTCTAGAAGCCAATCTGGAGTGCCACATTTTGTGTATTTGTTATGTCTCCTGAGTGTGCTCCAACCTGTGACTATTTATCGCTCCCTTGTTTCCCATAACTTAGGGTTTTCGGGTAGAGTGTCCACACAGGGTGTCCCCAGGGTGGTGTTATCTGCTGTGCTTCTTCTGACTGGGTAATGAGAGCTCTTCTTGGCCACAACATATCAATGGTGTAGGATCTGGCCACAGTATGCACATGAGATGTTGCCGATATGCTAATCTTCATCCCTTGGTTAATTTAGTGTTTGGTGGATTTTTTCACTGTGTTTTATGCTATTTTTGATCACCTATATCTTAGGACTTTCTTTTCTCTTACTTTTCTGTTTGTAATGTTCTTCATTTAGATTTTATTTCAAATTGCCATCTCCACAGCAATATCCTTGCTGACCCACATTAAAGCAGTTTTGTCCTTTCAGGTCAGTCTCTATGACATTTCACATCTATATCTTCTTCATGGCATTTGTAATTCCATAGAATTATAACTAAATTGTCTTCTGTAGTTGTACTATTTGCTTGTACATCCCCTTCCCCCACAAGAACATAAGCTTTGGGAGAACAAGGTCCCCTTCTGGGATTGTTTACCTCTGAATACCGGGAGCCCCTCAGAGAAGTTAGTAATATTAGGGCTCAGTATTTGTTGAAAAAATATCAAAGAAAGAAAGATCCAGAGTTAATGTATTGGTATTTACAAAACTAGCTGGGGAGTGAGAAGTTCTTTAATGTTTTAAACTTACTTGTTTTTGTTTTAATAAAACTTGAAATTCAACTATCAATATCTGTGGAAAAAAGTAATCAATATCCTTGTAATTCAAGCTCTCTTCTTAATGTACTTAATGAGTGCCCAAGTCCCTTAGCGACTTACACAGATATGACTTACCGGTGTTAAGATCTGCTCCGGGCGTGCACATCTGCACCTTCGTGACTTTCGCTTGTGAACCGTTCTTTCCTAGTGTGGAACTCCAGAATTTGAAGGAGTACAAAATTAACTGATGCCTTTGGTTGACTTATAACTTACGTTTCAGTGTCAGTTTTCATTTATATTGATAGAAAAATGGAGCTTCTGTGACTTTTTCACTTTATCCATCTTTGTTTATCTTCTCAGGACTTAAAATCTCCAAACCAGAGGGATGAAATTGCAGGCGCCCGGGCCGCGCTGAAGGAGAACTCTCCTCTCTTGCATTCAATTTGTTCAGCTTGTTTGGAGCATTCTGATGTTGCTGCCCTCAAAGCCAGCAAGGACACAGTTTGTGAAGAAATTCAGAATGCCCTCCATGTGATTTCAAATGCTTCTCAAGGCATTCAGAACGTGCCGGCCTCATCTGATCCTCAGGCAGCCACGCTGGGAAGTGCACTGGACGAGCTGGAGGTAAGTGGAGGGACGGGCAAAATATATTTGATCCCACCCCCCGACAGAAACAAGCTCCTAGACCTATGTGCTGAAATTTAGGGTATCAAAAAAAGAAAAATCCAGTTATCTTGTCAGTCCCGATGACCTTACTGTGTCCTCCGAAAAATTACTAGGAAAACACTGGAGCGTCAACACGCTTAAGAGCGCGTTTCTGATCTATAACCACCTTCACCTTCAGGCTTCCCCGGCATGGTTGATGAAAACTTTATCCAATCAGCTGCTCAAGCAAAACACACACACACACACACACACACACACACCCTCTGAAAATCAACCCTTTTAATTATCTATGGAAGACAAAGAAGTACGCTGGCTATTCCCCTTCCAAGCAGAATCTGCTGTCCAGCTGTGGGCTCACTTGCCAAGCTGCAGTTTGCACCCTGGTTATAGATCAGAAACTCGCTCTTAAACGTGTTGACATTGAGATACTTTCAGACTTTCATTATGATATCGAAGACCATTGGTCACTCCACTGAGACGTTTGCTGTTGTTCCTTTATGGGAAGCAGCACAACATAGAGGTTGAGGATATGCATTCTGGAGCCCAGAGCTCTGGGTGTTAACACAGCTGCAGAACTTACTACCTTTCACACATTAGGAAAGTTATTTAGGTGACTGAATTTTCTTACCCACAGCGTTGGGATAATAACAAATGCTATAACTTAATGTTATTGTTAAGATCAGTGACTTAATAATGCATGTACAAATACTTAGAGTAATACCACATAGTAAGTGCTCAATTAATCTCAGCTTTTAATACTATCAATGGGGATGACTGTTGAGAAGCAGATTCTTCATAATGAATAAGTCAATAAAATTAAAATTACTAAGCCTTTACTAGTAACTTGAAAAATGAAACAAAACATGTACAATGCCTGTATTGTGCCAAATATTATTCATTTCATGATATACTTGTTATGTAACTGATATACTTAAATTTAGAATATTTTTCCATTAGTTACATGTCTTTAAAGAGGTATCTTCATTTCTAATTCAACATTCTTAAATTTCTAAGTATTGAGGTCCATGTGAAAATTTATTAAATTTCTAGTTATTAGCATCTGTGTGACAACTTTAGGAACTGTTTGTCTAATGAACCACAAGATTAATGACAACTCTAATAATACCTCCTTATCTAACTGTTTGCCCTGTATAATGAGCACTCAAAAATGTTTTCCATTAGATGCATGTCTTATCTTCATAAAGAGGTAAAAATTTCCTTTTTTATATCAGTGATACTAGGAGATATCATCTAACTACTAGTTGAATATTAGGTCCTCAGTAAATTAAATAGATAACATATCTTCATTACTAAACATTTCACATTAATTATTCACTTTATTATTAGTGTCACTATAAGATTTTTTTTACTGAAAATAAAACTTTTATTTTATAAAATAAAAGGCATAAGTTATGTAGCTCGCTCAAGTCAGAAAGCTGGTGAGTGGTAGTAGACAGAATATGAGTCTGTTATCTCACATATCAGAAGAATGTCTGTGCTTTATTGAGTTCTCATAGCTGGAACTGAATGCATAGTCAAAATTCAACATAATTCATGTGATGGTTCTTAGTCTGTGTAAACCATCAGAAAATTATAAATATAACCAAACTGAAAAGGTAGAATAACTTTTTTGCTGGAGAAGACATCATTGGTGGGGTCATTTAAGTAGAAATAATATGCATTTTGGGAGTGTCTGGTGCAGTGAGGTGAAACTTGCCCGAGTAGAAGGTTAGCAGTATATAGCATACTTTCCACAGTATTAGATAGCATCGTACCAGAGGATTCTCCTGTTATTCTGGGCAGTGCGTTTCATAGTCTGAATTTTAGAGGAAGACCAAGGTTTCCGGGTTGTTCCTCCTTCTGAGGCTTCTATTTCTCACTTTAAAATGAATAAATGATAAGAAATGGCAGAAGCTGGCGAGGGGGAAAGCACATGTGTCGCTTCAGTGGGAGTGGGATGGGGATAGGAGTGGGGTCTTTGCGTTCTCAAGAAGGGTCCTTCATATGGCAGGGCACTTCTGAGCAAGGGCAGTGAAAGTCCTGAAGATATTTCCTTGAAATGCTAATGCTGCCCTAACAGCCTCCGAAATCAGATGCAGTCAGATTTAGGGAGGCACAAACTGGTACAAAATGCCTAAATTTTATGTATTTTTTATATCCAAGCTACAAATAGCTGCTGAGGGTGCCTGAACTAGATAAAGCCGAATTTATCGAATGTTTAACCTTTTTAAATGATTTTGTAAATTAAATGGTTGCACTTTTCATTATTTACAGGAAGCTGTATTGGTGAAGGATCTAAAATAACCTTTGCTCTATTTTGTTCCTGCAAATATAATGCTATGGAGTAAATGGATGTAGTAAATACTCTGTTGGGAACAAGTCTCATTAAATGTTTATAGCGTGGAAATGTATCAGAATGCTTACTCAACAGCTACCACGCAGAAGCTTTTGTTAAATCTTTCATTCTGGCTCATGGCTGGTTGTGAGTATGAAACCTGAAATTTATCGGTGAAGAAAACAGAAGTTGAATTAGAACACTCTACAGGCTAAATCGATTGACTTATTGGAAAGGCCGGTGTGAATTATAGGGTGTTTCTTCTGCATTTGTGACTGAGTGGAGTGGAGAAGTGTTGAGTGTAGATGAATAGAATTTTGAAAATGTTTTTAAGCAAGAAACTTTGCCAGTGAAAATCACTTTGAAGACTCCATGTCCGTCGAGGCATATTTTCTCCTGTGCAGAGAGCAAAAGCAGCTATCATAACCATGGAACACAAAAATTATTTCATCCTCACTCTAAAGAAGATAACAAAGAAAGGGGGTATTTTCGTATTTTCAAACAGCTGTCATAGTATTTGCTTCTTTTGTTTATATATTCATTTCTGTATCATCATTCATGTGTTCTTCATTCAAGGTCAGAGTCTCACTACCGGGAACAACACCCACACACAGCAGGTAGTAGGTAAATATCATTGAAGGAGAGAACGGCAAGAACGCTGTATGGCATTTTGTGGTATCGGGGTGAAAGTCATTTTTCTCTTACTCACTTTTTCTCTTCTCCGACTAGAAATGTATGTACTGTACATGGGGTTTAAGGCTCTATTTTATGTAACTCTAACTTAGGCTATGAATTTGTATTGAGAGAAACTACCCAAAACCAATCTAAATAATAAGCTGCTCAAATCTTTTCTGTAAGAAGGCACCACAAGCAGAAAAAAATACGGGTGTGTGTTTTTCCTTTTCTCAGTAGCTGTCTATAGCTAGTGTAGGTTTTCTTCAAGTACGTTTTCTTTGACTAAAGTAGAGATTTTGGAGAATATAGTCCTAATAGTATTATATTTTCACTTAAAGGAGAAAACAGAACCTCTACCAGTCAGATTAGCATTTAGAGCTATTGAAAAATGTGTGCCACTGATATCTAGACGTACTTTAATGAGATTTTTAAAAAATGATTTGGTTCCTAGGAATATAATGAACTAAAAGAAGTACAGAGCTATCAGAGGAACTAAAAATGATGGATAACATATTTTTACGTACATAATTAACCTACCAGGTGAATTAGGGGAATTCTTTGACGGAGAAAGCACAAGTCCAGCCTGTCAAGCCAGTACCAGCCTTGTGCTGAGGGATGTGGGGAAATTCTTTTCAATTAAGGCCTAGAGCTTGAATTTTGAAAGATCCTGAACTACTAGCTGGAAAGTCACATAACAGACCCTTGGAAGAGGTTGGGAAGCTTTGAAATTCAATGACTTTGTTGAATCAATGAAAAAGCACTAGCCCCTACTGTGGGAGTTAGAAAATTTCTCTTGAGGTTGACTCTGGGTGGTTCAGGGGTAGTTAAAAAAAAAAGGAACAGAATGTACCTTGGAAATCTTCTAATCACAACCCTGTCCTAATCTGGATTTGGTGTCACAATTCATATTAGCTGTATACCCTCTAAAACCCCAGTAGAAAATCTAGTTTAAAGATTTCCTGTCTTGGCGATACTTCTTGGGAATCACCAGAAGAAAACTCAAATTCTTTTTTTATAGACTAGTCTTCAAAAAATTCCCACATATTTCCAAGGAAGATAAATTCTCCAAACAGGCAAATAAGTAAGCATCATAAGCAAGACATCATAAAAAGAAAAAATTGCATAATAAAATCCACAAGCATTACAAATATGAACTATAAATTAGTGAGTTGCATATGCATTATTCCTCCACTTACTCATTTAAAGTATAATGACTACACTGAAGGAACCAAAGGCTTTCAAAAGTAGGGCAATAACTAATTCAATGCCCAGATAAAAACATAGAGAATTACTGATCTGGAAAAGTTAAGAAAAGTTACCTTGAGTTCCTCATAGAGGACCCAAAAATAATTACATAAAAGCACAGAATATACAAAGGATGCTGTGAGAAACTCTAAAATATTCTAATGTAAGATCCAGAAAAGAAAAAAGAAAAAAAATGTTATTGAGAATAACCTAGAAATTGTGGAAAATATCAATATGCGTAGGTAATAAACCCAGTAGATTCCAAACAAGATATGTAAAAAAATTCACATTTACAGTGCTGCAGTGAAAATGATGAACACCAAAGAGAAAAGGTATTTTAGCACAATAGAAAAAAAAGTTGCCTCTGAGTGAAGACTTACAGTCAATTTCTTAAATGTAGATGCTTCAAAACAATGGAATTATTCTGAGAGAAAATAACTGTTAACCTTGAATTCAGTCCGCACTAAAGAAAACTGTCTTTCAAGAGCAAAGATATCTTTACTAAATGCTAACCTTGTAGTTTATTATCATCCATCTTTCACTGAAGAATATTGCTACAAAAATATTATCATACATGAGATGTAAAGAAATAGTAAACATATGTGTTTGCTAATGCTCAAATATTAATTTTTAAAAGGAATGTACATATTGCTATATATATTATATAATTTAAAATACGGAATTAATGTGTGTGGAAACATAGTATAATTATAATTATGAGAGGTGGAATCACAGTTACATGTTTCAGGACCTCAGTATGTCTTGGGGGAAAGATAAAGATGGTGATGTAATTTAGATCTTAATTTTACATAAACGTGTTAAAATGTCTAGACTCTAGAGTAACATCTGGAAAATATATAGTAATAGGCTATATAATCTCTAAACCTGGAACAGAAAAATGAAACAAGAAAACCAGAAAGTCAATCTAAAAGCAGAAAAAAAGGGGACAATAGAAAACATTACAGGAAAGCAAGATAAATCATGATAGATGTCCTATGATAATACAAACCCAAATATCCCCATAATCATATTACATGTAAGAAAAGGAACCCTGAACTATCCAGACAAATGTGGACAATTTATAAATCAAAGTCTCTCTGTGTGCTGTTTATAAACAATTTATGTGTGTGTATATATACATATACTTATGTATACATGCATATATATCTATATTTCTATAGATTACTTGCTAAAAATGGCTACTATCTACTATTCTTCAGGAAGAATTTAATTCTTCACATTCTTTTAAAGGAAATTAACAAAAATTGACAGAATACTGAGCTGATAATTTTCAGAGATCTAGTATTATAGAGACCAATTAGAATATTTAGGTAAATATTTAGGTAAATATCTAGAATATTTAGGTGAACAAGTGAAATTTTTTATTTGGAACCTTTTTGAGAAACACATCTCCATATCTCCTGGGTCATGAATAAAATATTATTAAAAGTAAAAAATACTTTTAATTGAGAAATAATAAAAATAGAGAAAATGAGGGATCTAGCTATAGAGAACAATTGGATAGAAATTTATCATGTATAATGCTTATCTTAGAAAGGAAGGAAAGCTAAAAAATTAACAAGCTGTGTTTCCAGTTCGGATTGGAAACAAAACAAGAAACCCACAAAGAATTAATAAAGATAAGAGTAGAAATTAATTAAATCATAAACAAAGATACAGTAGAGAAAATCAACAAAGCCAGAATGTGCTCTTTGAAAAGATCTATAAAAGTGACAAAGTACTGCTGAGCTGGATGAGCAAGACTGCAAGAAGAGAGGAAGCAGCAGGTGACGATGGAAAAGGGAGATAGCACTAACTGTTGTAGACAATCAAAATACTACAAGAGAATACTGTGAACAATTTATTCAGGTAAAACCAAATCCTGGATGAAATGCAAGCATTCCCAGGAAAATACAATTTACTAACACTTGCTCCACAACAGATGATATGAATTAAAACATTAAGTAGAATTAGACAGTTTTTACTGAAAGCAAACAGCAGTCCCTAAATTTTTGCAGAATACCACAAACCCTTTGGGGGATATTTAAATGTATTTCCATAGGGTGTCCTGAGACTAGCAAAAGAAATAACTCAAATTCATTACATGAAGCTGCTGAAACCAGTTGAAGCATTATATAGTTTAGATTAGGAAAGAAACTCACACGTTAATGTAATACAGAAATCCTAAACAGAATGTGAACAAACTATTTAGCAATGGGTAAAAAAGTCATTACGATAAAGTTAAATTTATTCCAGGAATGTAATCTTAGTTCAACATTAGAATCTTCACTGAAATTATTCATCACATTAACAAATTAAGAGAAAACTATATTATAATCTCAGTAGTTCAGAAAGCATTTGAAAAATTAAATATATGTAAAATTTCTAGAAAGCCAGGAGCAAAAGTAGATTTACTAACTTGGTAAAGTATTTCATATAAAACTTTACAGTGAATTTCTTACTTAAGTTTAAGTCATGTAAAGGAGTTCCCTCAAAATTAGGAATGATACTATATGAATAAAAATGAATAAATTATAGCAATATATTTTAATATGAATGTGACCAACACACAGAGACTTACCACAAAAAAAGCAACCTTGTAAGAATCTGTGTATTTTTATATTTATGTACAGGTTAACACATGTAAAAATAAACATGCATTTTAGTACTACAGATCTACTATGGTAAGCTATAAGGAGGGAGAAGAAAATAATTTATGTAAAATTGAGGAATAGTGGGGGTGGAAAGAAAGAAGGTGTGTAGCTCACATCAGCATTTTTAAAGCCTCTGAGCTTTGATTTTTCTGAAGCTAGGTGGTGTGTGAATGTTATATTATTATTTTTTATTCATACATTCTTTTATGTGTGAAGCAGCTAATGAAATTTAATAAAGTGCATTAAAGTAAGACAAGTCTGAGAAATGATGCAAAATGTGCTCTTTATATTCAACAAATATTTTAATAAATCTATTTTCTGCTAATCAATATTTATGTGAGGCATTATGTTAAATATTGGCTTAATTCTGACACCTGCATGTGAGGTCTTCAGTGTGTTTATCTGCACAATTTATCATTAATAGTATACTAGATTCTCACAGAGTACCTAGGAAATGAGTTGCTATATACTTTGTAGAGGAGCCAACTACTTTTCTGTCAAAATTTATAACTCACACAAGGTGAAATAAACAGGAATTAGAGGAGTTATACCTTGGACTCATTTCTCTTCACCCCTCACAACTTTTCTTTCCCAGTAAGAGCTTTTGTGACAAATGATAGAAGATTAGTTCTTGGGTTTAATACATTTATTTCTGCATCTGTCTTAGTTTTTTTTCTTTTGTTGCTGAGACAAAATACCTGACACCCGAGGTTAGAGGAGGAAAGGCTTCTTTGGCTCACAGTGTGTGGAGGTTTCAGTCCATAGTTGGCTGGCTCCGAGGCATGGTGGTGTGACAGAGGGCAATAGTCATGGGGGCAGCAAGTAGCAAAGCAAGTGCGGTGGAGAGACAAGCTTCTTTCTGTCCCTTATTCACTGTATATAGACTGCTGGGATTAGGGTAGTGCCACACCAATCAGCAGACTGACTTAGCAATCACACACCCTTCATCTCAGCATCGCACACTCTAGAATCAGTCATCTCTGAAAGAGCCAGAGACTGCATGAGGCTTTGGGGGAATATCTAGACACAAATCATGACAACATCTACCTTTTCCTATTATTAGGATAAGTTCTATGAGTGAAAGAATGATGTGTTTATATTTTTCACAGCCTAAAACGGTGCTAAGTATCTAATAATTGTTTAAAATACATTCATTAAAAAGATAATGAATTGCTGGTATTTGAGAACCTAGTGAAAGATTTTAATGTATCTAATAAATATTGACTCAATAAAAGGAAGGCAAGTTCTCTTTTATCTTCAGGATTAAAGATGAAAGAGCTTAATTATCTGTAGATAAAATATATGGATAGTAATAATTTTGAGAATTTGCTTGCTCTTGGCCTCTTGGGACTATTAGATACATGGTGTACATAGTGTTATGGAGAATGTTAAAATTTTGTTATTACATAAACCTGACATCATGCTTAGAGAAAATTCTCAAATGGTCATTAGCTTTTCTCTGTCAAACTTGAAAAAGCTAAAACAAATCTAGTGCAAATTTTAACAAAAAATTCTTTTGATGCATTTGTATCATGAGTTTCATGACAATCAGTTAAGCATTTGTATTTATTAGGTACCCGGCCTCTATTTCCACATTGTCAGTGCTTCATGGGAATTAGAAAAGAAGGAAAATAAATGGTCTCCTTTGATAAGAATCACTTGCCTGCAGGAGATCAGAACAATATCAACAAAACATTACAGTCAAACACAGCTCTTTCTTGAGGTGCTCCCTCAGGGGTCACAGGTTGTGTTCTTTGGGACCGGCTGCCCGAAGGTGTTTTCTGTTGGTATTAGTGTAGTGCTGCTTAGGGAATACCGAGGTACATGCAGGGAAAACATATGGGAGGTGATGAAGAGACTCCAGTTGACACTCAGCACTGGGTAGAATCTAGTTTAGGAAGTTTGGTTTAAGGCATGGCAGAGTAGATTCCAGAATTCAGCAGTTTTTTT
Organism: Chinchilla lanigera; assembly: GCF_000276665.1. NCBI lineage: Eukaryota > Metazoa > Chordata > Mammalia > Rodentia > Chinchillidae > Chinchilla > Chinchilla lanigera. Next base: position 19,761,803 of record NW_004955425.1, on the reverse strand, counting down.
ATTAATATGTATTGATCACCTCATATTCACTTTGGACAGTTTGCAATTTGATTTGATGTGTAGAACTTTTTTATATAAACTAGAGAACATGCACTTTTCATATATATCACAAAAATGTATCAAAATCCAGAGAAAACCTCAATTCTACAAAGTAGAAGCATCATAACAAAACCATAAGTATGTGAGGTGGCATGTTAGTTAGCTTGATCTACTCATCCCACAATGTGTGTGTGTGTGCATATGAGAACACTACGCTATGTGCTACAGAGACATGCATTTTAAAAAGGCAGCAATGGGTGATACTAGGAATGGATGTCTTTCTTTCTGTCTACATTTTTAAAATCTGACTTTTTCCTATTTTTGAATTCCTATTAGTGAATAGTTCTTTTAGTAATTAAGATTACTAATTTAAAATTTAATGAGTTCCTGCTTTCATTGTAAATCTTACTTTCTAATTTTTTAGGGTAATTTTGGTAACCTTTTATAATATTTTTAGTACATTTAGTTTATTTTTAGTTTTATAATATTTTCTTGTGTTTTAATAAATTTTTTGTAGTCTCAATTTTCCTCTAAATGCCATAGGTTTAATAAGTGGTATCTTTATTTTCATTTCTTTCAAAATAATATTAATTTCAATTTAAAACTTTTTTGACCCGAGGCTATTAGAAGGGTATTTAAAATTGTTCTTTGTTTGGTATTTTTAAAATTTATAGAGTTTTGGTCAGAAAACATGTTTATTCTAGAAGTTTTTGAAATTTATTGATGTTTTCCTGTTTGTTTTTGTTTTTGGCTTTTTTTGTGCTTGGTGAGGAGCTGTTGGGAATCAAACTCAAGACTCCATGCTTGCCAGGCAGGCCCTGCACTGCTGGGGTATATCCCTGGCCATGAGGTTTTCCTTTTTAAAGTTGTGTGTATATTTGAAAGAAAATGTGTGCACTGTACTTGGTTTGTTTAGTAGCAGGTTCTTTTTTTTTTTTTGGTTTTTCTCTGGTACCAGGAACCGAACTCACGACCTTGCGCTTGCCAGGGAGGCGCTTTTACCGCTGAGCCAAATCCCCACCCCCTTGAACTTCCTGATTGTAAGAAATAAATTATTTACATCCTTACTTTTATTTTCTTACCTTAACTTTCTGAGAAAACTGAGTTGAAGTTTCCCAGGTTGCAGCAGAATTTGACTTTTTTCTTGTTTTCTAGTACCATTTTATCTTTTAAAAAACTATATGAGATTCAGAGATGTTCTTGAATCTTGGGACTTCCTAAAGGATTGCACTTTTTATCATTGCAAATGTTCTTCTTTATACTGTGTAACAGTCTTTGCTCTATTTTTGTGTAGTATTGACATTGTTGGCTTTCTTTTTATTAACATTTCCTCCTGAATCTTTGACAATACTTTTATGTACTTATAGCTGAATTAATCTATTTCATAAGAAATACATTAGTTCGTTCTTGTTGTAATCTGGCAACTTCTGAAATATGTAATGGAAAAAGTTAATATGTCTTGTCACTTTCTCCCAATTTCATTCTTATTGTCAGAAATAACTGCTGTTAAAGGTTTGAAGTACATTTTGCAATCAAAAATACAATTTTTCATTTTTCTAAAACTCCTATTAATGTGGATGTTAGCCTGTCTGGAGGATTCTTGTGGCTTTTCAATTTTTTTCTTATACTTTGTATATTCTTTCTACTCTCCATTCCAGAAGAATCTTTTGGCTTTGTTTTCTGGTCACTAATTCTGTTGTTAGTGGTGTTTATTCTGTTCTTCACGTTAGTTTTCATTTCTGTCACACCAGTTTTAATTTCTAAGAATACCAATGGTTTTATTTAAGCTGTTCTTTTTATGGCTATGAGAAACATCCAAATCTCTTTTAGGACATTACTTATGCTAATTGTATTTCTTTGAGGGTTTGGTTGTGTTTCTTGAATTTAGGTGCTCTCTTTTGTTCAGCTGGCGTTTCCCAACTATTTGGTAATTCACCACTTGCATGAGAGTCACTTGGGAGCTACAGTGAAGACTTCTGCTCCCCAGTTGAGTCCTGCATTGATGATGAGATCATGACTCCTTTTCCAGAAAAGAATCTTTCCAGGTGATCCTTAGGCACACTGGCTGTTAAGAGCCATCCATTTACATCATTATAAAGTGTTAATAGTTGTTCCGTCTAGTGTTTTTGATAAGGATCTTATCTTCAAAAGTGCTGATTCAAGTTGTCCTGCTGGAGGGATGGGGAGGTAAGTGCTCCTTTGGTCCACAGCAGGTGGTCTGTCTTCCTGGAGGAGGAAGGCGTTCCTGGCAGTAGACACTGTAGTGAACCCTTCTCTGGGTTCTGATGTCACAACCTCTACAGGGCTTTTCATTCTGGAGTCCAATGGAATCCCTCCATAGAATTTAGTGTGTGTGAAGGGAAAAAATTATATCTTTATTTTTTAAAACTCTACATGAAATTTAGCATTGTATTGTTATTATTAGTTTTAAGACAGGGTCTGGCTATATGGCATAGGCTGGCTTCAAACTTGTGGTGATCTTCCTGCCTCAGCCTCCCAAATGCTAAGATTACAGGCATGCACCACCATGCTTGGCTCTGTATTGAATTATTAATATAGGTGACAAACTGTACTGATGCTTGCCATCTAATACTTTGTCACCAATAGAAATTACAGATATTTTTGTTTGGCAATGTAAATATGTATCTTATATATTTTTGTGGGAGTATCATGTCAGATATGATATGCAATGTAAATTAGTATCTTAGTTATTGGCTTCACAATCAGATCTTATTTCATGAGTTAATATGTTAAATTCAGAAATACAGTAATATCTCCATTCATCGACACTTCTGTCTCCAAAAAATTCAGTTCACAAACAGAAGCATTAGGCAAAATTTTGTTTTCCTTCACAAACTTTGCATCAGGTGACAAGCATGACCACTACCATCTTCCCCACACAAACACAAATGTAGCCATGTTTCCCAAAATCATAAAATAAATTAAATTATTTTTATAACTCAGTGGAGTTGGTTCCTTTTAAATCTGTGTCTTTATTTATGCATTATTGTCATCATTTTAGTTTTCACCACATTGCTAGCTGGATCCAAGATACGATAAAAGGTTAAGATTGCTTGTCCTAAAAAAAAAAAAAAAAAAAAAAAAAGATTGCTTGTCCTACACTTGACTTGTGACTTCAGATTGGGTCAGTAGCTGAGTCAGATTTTTCTGAGAGTGGGATGTTGTCATTGTCATTTAATTACTTAGTAGGCATGTTTTTTCATTTTTTTACTGAGAAGCTAATCCATGTGTACATCTACAAAACTAAGTGCTACAATAATCTCTAGTGAGTCTGAGGAAAATATAATTTAAAACATCTCTTGTCAACCCAGAAAATGTCTTCATAAAGATCGATGAGAAAGAAAACAGTTTTATTATTGATAAGTGTTAAGCTGGAATATGATCTGCATCACAGGCAATCTGCTAAAGTTGTGCAGACAGAAAGAAGCCTCACTGATGTGTACAGCCAGACAGACACAACCCATTATATACATAGTCTTCAGATGATTTCAACTGGGCCTGGAGTGAAAAGACTTAGCAGGGCTATTTGCGTGCATAGTTCATCCCAAATTCATATGGTAATTGGGATCACAGTCTATGATCACTGATTGCCTTTATCCAAAGAACTTTTTATACCTTTATGATAGAGATAGATTTATAGTTTGTACCCAGATACATGCAGAGAAGTTAGGCTTCTGTTCTCCTGCAGTGACAGGGAAAAAAGGGGCACTATCTTTAATGACTACATTTCAGAGAGATAATTTCCAGGTCTTTGAGAAAGACATTTCTAGTTTGAAAAGCTGGCAAGAAACTTATTTTGCTTTTTAAAAGATTTACATACATTTCAAAGGAACAGAGAAAGAATCACAATAAGTTTTCTGAGGATTAATATTGAAAGAGAAATGTGGTGCTGGTAGGATTGCCTCTTCCCCTTTTTGTTTAGGGGAATTCATTATTTTTATCCTTACCTTTTCCCCAGAAACACCCATTTTAAACAATTCTTTGTGTATTATTCTAGAGGAGGTTCCTGTATGTACAAGTGTAGTTTTAACTCAGGGATAAATTCCTAGCTTTGTACAAGTTCTATAAATGTTTGTTGAATCCACATTCTGGGCTTTGTTCTTTTGTTAGTCAGCTTTCTGTGTCTGTAACAAAATACCTAAGACAAACAATTTAAAAGGAAGGAAGATTTGTTTTGGCTCATGGTCTCAGAGGTCTCAGTCCATGGTTAGTTAGACCTGCCACTTTGAGCCTATGGTGAAGTCCAACATCATAGCAGAGAGTCTGTGACAGAGGAAAAGTGCTCAAATCTCGGTGGTCAGAAAACAAAATGCACACACACAAGGTGGAGGACCACCTGGATGGCTCTCCTTGAAAGAAGAGCAATTATCTCTATTTTGGCTAAATTTGGCCCTATTTCCATGTATTGATCTGTACAGAGCTGGCTAGGACTTTTCCTTATCCCTTCAATTGGCTTTAAGCAATGCAAATTGGTCCAGCTGAGGTGTTGATGTGTAGTCTTTGAAGCAAGGTGAAACGGCAGTGTTTCCCCCACCCCTGTAACTCCCAAAAAACATGGATGAACTAGGTGGGATGGAGAGCCATGCTCCATGCTGTCAGCTGGGATCAAGCCTCCTGATAAGAGGCTATGACTTCCCAGGACATAAAAGATTACACATCAGAGCCGAAGCACTGACCCCACAAGCACCAAGCTGCTACCTCAAAATGTGTTATGCAGATCACTCCTTCTGTATATCTTCCTCTCTGCATATTGCAGAGGTGATTTTGAAACCACCCACCTAGACCAGCTCACAATACTCACTGCTTTCCAGCATTCTCAGAGTTACTCACCCAAGCCACTCCCTTCTTCACAAATTAATAAAACCTGGGTTTGGCCCTGCGTTGAGGCCTTTGTTCCAGTTAGCCATCATTCTAGCTAGATTTAGGACCCCTTGGCTCCTCACAACTACAAATATGCCTTAGTGTCTTTATTCTTGCCATGGGTTGCACTGGAATTGGTAGATTGGAATTAACTCACTAGAATTCCAGTAACTTTTCCATGGGATTACAAATATGAACTTCTTGGACAGTGATGAGAACTGGGAAAGGCTTTCTATAACACACACTCGCATGCGCATGCACACACACACACAGAGAGAGAGAGAGAGAGAGAGAGAGAGAGAGAGAGAGAGAGAGAGGAGAGGGAGAGAGCAGGCTTTAATGACCTAACTTCCTCCATTTAGTTCCCATCTCCTGAAATTTCTACCACCTCCCGATAGAACCTTCACCTAGAGATCCAGCCTTCAATGCCTGAGCTTTAGGGAGACAATTTATTATGCTATGCAAACGTGTACTAAGTAAAAAGAATCCGAACAGTAACAGTTTTCAGTGTACAAAGCAGTCAGGAAAGGCTTTGTGGAGGGGAACTGAGCTAAGTCTTGAAAGAACTTTTCAGAGAATGCTTAGTAACTTTTCACTGAAGGGATTGTACAAACTCTAATGACTACATAAACATAAAGGAATAAGGACTAAAGACGATTATTTTCCAGTAATTAAATTTTTATCTGGCAAAAAATATATTTTGCATAGGAACACACGCTTAAGTGAACAGAATGGAAGCTAGTCTTACTTGGGCCTTGTATGTTAGTTTGATTAATCAGTAAACCAATGCACATTGCTTAGTTTAAGAGCTTATAAATTCAGCTTTGTTATTAATAGTGATCAAGACATTTCACATTATGTATCTAGAGAAAAAGGAAGATATCTGCTTTATAATTTGTTCTAATAAAATTCAGCTTCCTTCTTGAGGAAATCAAATTTCTAAGCTCATATTTTCCTTCATCAAAAAGAGGGCTAATCCTGCTCTTTCCCTGCAGTAATGAAATTGTATTTCTTGCCCATGCTCATTAATGCTGTGTCTACAGAGAAGAAGAGTGGATGATCTTCCTTGGAAATCAAATTTTGAAACCACACTGAATAGCAAACTAAGAAATTTAGACTCTATTAATAAGGACTATTTGATCATGACAGACAAATCAAATAGCCGTTGTGGGACAAGTAACCAGTCAGAATATGCATATTGTTTTGCAACACTGGAAGGAGGCAAGAAGAGTCAAGAGATTTTTTAATATCTTTGGATAGAGATAATAAGGACTAAAACTACAGATGTTAAAGTGGAAAGAAGAGGAAGATATAACGAGGGTGCCGGGTGTGGTGCCGCACTCCAGTAATCTCAGTACTCTGGGATGCTGAGGCGGGGTAAGGACAAGTTTGAGCCTAGCCTGGGCAATTTGACCATTTAGCAAGACTTGTCTCAAAAAATTTCTTTTACAAAGGGGCTGGGGGGCAACCCGCTTGGGTCCCCTTCTGTCCCTTTCTTGGATGGAAGCTTTCTTTCTCTCAATAAATATGTCCTGCTCTTTAAAAAGGGCACTGGGGATGTAGCTCAGTGAGAAGACCTCTGCTTCAATCCCTACTATTGCTCCCGCCACCCCAGAAAGAAGGTTTGGCAGGTGTAATGGCTGTGAGGGAGGGAGGAAGAGAGTCGGCTAAGACACATCAGATGCCAAATGGATGCATGCTTGGACAATGTGTGTCTGACTCTTCGTAGGAGGCTGAACTGAGCTGGAAGAAGGAAGACATGAGATGAAGCAGGAGGCAAAAGGAAAGAGCTGTGAGCTTCTGAGTATTCAGTGCATCTTTGGAATTAATTTATGATATATATCACTTGTTTTCAAGTGCTCTATGTATGATGTGCAAACTAAAATAAGCAGTTGATTATTTCCATAATTGTTGCTTAAAGAATGTTGCCTTGCTGAAAGAGAGATTCCCATGGCTGTAGCTGCTATCAGTGATCACATTATCACAAAGCTTTCAGAGCTCGCAGTGACTGTGTCATGTTATCAATTACAGCCACTTTCCTTTTGTTTCTGCCACATGGAGCAATCTTTCCATTTAGTGCAGTCAGTTCAGTAAAGCACTTTGTTTAAAATGGATCTATGCTTATCTGAGAAGTGCTGTGAGAAAAAACTGAAATCCAGAAAAGTGAGGCTATGAATGTCATAAATATGTTCCTTACATTTATATATATTAGTACAATGTAATTTTCAATAGTATTTGGTCATTGTCTTGGTTATGTTTCTCTTGTTGCTGAGACAAAATACCCAACGCCCAAAGTTAAGGAAGGAAAGGTTTATTTAGCTTACAGATTGTGGAGGTTTTAGTCTATATTTGGCTGGCTCCAATGCAGAGGGGCACATGGTGGAGAGCAAACGTTTATGGCAGAGGAATACAGCAAAGCAACAAGAGCAAAAGTGGGGAGCAACAAACCTCTCTTCCTCCCTTACATTGTAAGCTGGCTACCCCCACCCAGGGGGCATGCAGTACTCACATAATCTCCATGCCCTCCTCTTGCACAGGCTCAGGATGAATACAAAGTAAGCACCTTGGCTCGCTGCTGAGTCACTCATTTAACCTTTTAAACTTTTCACATTGACACAATGAACAACTCCTAGAGCAGCAAGGGTGTGTCCTTTTTACCCCAGGTGTAGAACTGCTGAGTTACTTAGTTAAGCTTCTAGACTCCTCAAGTTGACCCAATGTATCAACCATAGCAGTCATGTGAATCCCAGTGTAGTTAACTTGATAAATGGTAAATTTCAGAGTTCTTTGCTTTTAGGACAGTGCTTGGTAAAATCTAGCTATGGCATGAGTCCTAGTATCATACCATGCTTCATAGTGTGTTGATTATTGCCTTATTATTGGGCACATCATGTAGGAGCCTTGTTACTCCTAGAATTTAGCACTTATGGCTTTTGGTAGAGGCAGGTGTTCAGTGTTGTGTTTGAGATTTAGGGTTGCCTAAATCCAGCTATGGACCTATCATTCACACATGTTGGACGTTTTAGTGTTTATAGTAAGATTTAGAAAGGCCAGAGAGTTGGTAGGCAATTATATTTTGGAATTCATTGAAACTTGGTGCTTTGAATGAAACTTTAGATTTGTTTACTGACATCAGTTGAAAATGTATCATTTTTGTAAATTTTAACCAGAAACTTTGTGGTGGAGATGCTATTGATTGTGAAGAAAATATTGCCAGTTTTTATAACATGGATGCTCAACATTTGATAGAAATGGCAAACCTGCCTAGCTTTCCTCCACTCCAGACTGTCTTTATGCATTACCCACACAGCAGCCTAGGCCCCACTTTAGAAAGTGCTTGTGTTTGCTTTTCTTGAGTTCACCATTTGAAGCCCTGAGTTCATTTCTGTTTGTTTGTTTGTTTGTTTTTCCGGTCCTGGTAATTGAACTCATGACCTTGCGCTTGCCAGGCAGGCGCTGTGCCACTGAGCTAAATCCCCAGCCCCTCCTGAGTTCATTTTGAATAAAAAACCCTGCATTTTCATTCTGCATTAAGATCCCCAAATTATGTTGCTAGTCCTGGAAAATCCTTTGGTTACTTTCAGGTTGGCTGGTAGGGTGCTAGTGGCCATCACCTGATACCTGTTGCTCCTTTTAAGATGTCAAACGCAGGATAGAATTGCAATGAAAGCAAAGGTTGTTAACTGATTGCCAACATTTGACGACTTTGGACCAAGTACAAGTTACATATTCACAGAATCTCAGCTTTGTTAGTCACAAATAACCATTTGAAGTTAAATGAATAATTTAGCATACAGGATCTAAAAGAGCAAAGACTAAAAGCCTCAGAGGAAAGGGAAAAAATGAAAAGCAATGAATAGACACGAGGTGCCTGCCAACACTGTCTGACTCTTCTCCAAGCCTACTATAAGCCAATCAACTGGCATATGTTATGTCCTGCAGATGGAAAAGCAGCCTGCACAAGTGTATACAGTGCAGATGCAGGGATCTGCTCTTCATCTGCTGGAGGTTATATTTGTTAAGCAATCTGCCAATATCTTTGGGTTTTGAAGAAAGATATCTGCATTGTGGGAGGTAAATTACTCTTATTTGTTTCACATGGAAAACATGCTATCTCTACAAGGCATGGTGGCTTCTTGAATGCCTAGAATGAATCTGGCATATTTTTGTCTTCACATTACTGTCTTAGACATGGGGATGTTCAGTCAGTCTTAGTGACGAGGAGGGAGACCAGAGGCAGTGTGGGAATATAGTAATGTTTTCTTGGAGACAAGGTGTTGCTATGTAGTTCAGGATGGCCTTGAACTCATGGTGATTCTCCTGGCTCAGCCTCCCAAGTGCTGGGATCACAAGGGTGTACCACCACATCCTGCTGATATAATCAATAGATACAACCTTTAGGTTCATTGCCCAGTCAGAGAAACCATCAGCTGAAGTCAACTGACCTCTTGATAGAAAAATAGGATGACACGTAAGGAGACATGACCTACTGGAGGCAGTGATAACACACTATGTTAACTGATATTTCATACATTAGGGGATAACCATGTCCAAATATTCATAACTATTTGTGGTAAAATGTAATAATGTTTGTGATGCTGATATTAAAGTTATTGAAAAAAGAAACAAAAAGTGCATCTATAACATTTTGGACTTTGATGGAATTAATGAGGAAAGCACAATAGACTGTTAGTCCCTTCCTGTTGGCATCCAGCGTGTCTTGAAATAGCAGGAGGAGCTCAAGTTGGGGAAAGCATTAGAGAATTTTGACCTGATCCAAATTTCCACTTCCTGGCCTTAATGGAGTAGATTGGGAAGAGATTTAGAATTGGGGTCACTTTACCTCCTGCAAGAAGGATGCAGTCCCCAAGGAGACTTCTCAGAAATCCTGGTGAGAAAAAGTCACATTTGGGCTGAAGTCGAAGTTATATTAACATAAGGTATTGGCCCTGAAAGAGTTTTGTGCTTTCTTGGGGAAGTATCCAGGTATCTTGTCTTACTTTAAAACTCTCTTAAATTAAGATGCTGGATACTTTCTGCTTAAAGAGTTCCTATTTGTTTTTGATCTCTGTATTTCTGAGCACATTTTGAAGTTTCCACAGTCTTTTCTCTCACCAAATCTTTGAATATGGCGTAACAGGTGTCTCAGTTCACTTTCTATTGCTATAATAAAATACCTGAGCCTGGGCAATTAGAGGTTTATTATGGTTCACAGTTTTAAAGGCTCAAGAGGTTGGCATTAGCATCTGCTGTGCCTCTCGTGAGGGCCTCATAGTAGAAAGGATCAAAAGGGGTCACATGACAAGAGGGGATGCAAGAAGGCAAGAGAGCAGACCTCACAGCACAGCCCCTCCAGAGCTAGGACTCACTCCTGTCAGAGAAGCATTATTTCTCTTAAAGGGTCCACCACCTCTCAATCGAGGAGTGAGCCCCAACATGGAGTTTTGGTGGGACACACTGCATTGTATCCAAGGCACAGCTGCAGGGAAGTTCGTGACTAAGTTAATCTGCAAACTCTTTAATCATTTCTCCTCCAGACTCCAGAAAACAGTTCAGTCCATTCTTCTTAAATTAGTTTTCACTGGTACCCAAAACATCTCTCCTGTTTGCTGTTCGGATATGCACCTCTGCTTGTATCTCATTTGATAGGGTACTGCTTCCAAACACAATTTTTGGCTTTCATGCTCAAATGGCTTTTTTCTTTGTCTGCAGAAGAAGAAAGAGGCTTACTCACACTTTTGTTTGGCCATTAAGGGTAAATTAGGGGTTTTAGTATCGTGACTGGAGAAGTCTAGAGGGAGTCCAGTGATGGAATCTTCCTCCATAGCATTATGCCTTGCTTAATGTAGAGTACATAGTTTATGTTCTCACTAACAGATCACCCTGCATAAGATCAGTGTCTTCTTGAAAAAATAGACTGGCTATGTGGTTCATGCATTCTTTTAACATTGTCTTTAATATTGTTCTGCATGTCATTTGCCAAAGCTATGAAGATATTCTAAAAGTTTAGAGAGAGACACGTTGAATACCATAGTTCATAAAAATATAAAGGCCAGTGGCCTTTAAAAGTCTTCCCTAATGATGAAAGCTGGGTTTCTATTTGGCTGACTTGCTCGGTTTCTTTGTACTCACCATTCCCTTTTACTTCAGTGTTCTGCTGAATCATTCATTGAACAGGAGCAGCTTGGTTTTATTTTTGCTAATGTGCCTGACAGAAGAACTCTTAGCAGAGTGTTTTTCCCTCACTTTCTTCCTTATTATGTTGTCTCCTTTTTACATCCCTCTCCTCTGTCCCACACTTTAGGTTTCCTCTCTGTCTCCTCTTAGCTCCCCTCTGCCCTCTCCTCCTCTTTCTTCTTTTCTTTGCTGCTCCCTCCTTTCCCTCGCCCATCTCCTCCTTGCATTTCTCATTTCATGTTCCCTGATAATCAGAAATATGTAAACCAGACTGATAAGCCCCAAGGGCAAAAGTAAGGATCTGCAGTGAAATTCTCCAGAAGGATAGAAACAGCAGAGCACAGAAGGAAAGATCTTGGTTTAACATTTTTCTGACCAACTTTTGAGTATGTCATTATGTAACTAAGAAAGCATAAATATCTGAACAATGCCAAATTCATAACTTGTGGATTTCTTCACAAATAACCTTAATGTGGACAGTGTGTGAGCCAGGGACTGACATTTCCGGTCACATTCTTATACCCTGTCAGGGTCAGTACCAGCAACAGCTTCCTTTAACAAAAGTGAAAGTTTTAGTGAGGGCAGAATGAGTTACTGTGTGAAACGGATGGATATTATTTTTGATGATCCTTTCCATGTTTCCTTTTAGAATTCTTTTTTTTAGGATATTTCTTAGCTCTTTTCCTACTGATGCCCAGGATCTCTAGCTGCCTGAGACTTGCTTCCTGTTTGTTTGTACTGTGACTCACATTCATTGGAGCTGCCTTTTTTTAATGTTAACTTATTTCTAGCTGGCCATCAGGGAAAAGTACCCAATAAAGGAGGGCCTTAATGACTGGCAACAGCTTAAATTTCTATTTACTGCTGTTTTCTCCAAGGATGCCCATTAGTTTAGGGAAAGAGTGTTTTTAATCAAAATTAGTCAGCCTCTCCTGGTATAGACACAGGCAGTTGTTCTGAGGGAGGAGAGGTTTTCTAGGTAACATAGCAGTGCAGAGTTCTGAGCTCCCCTTGTGCGGTGCAGGCATCATCACTGCCATGCACCTAGTGAGGCCTTGCTAAGGAGGGGTCACAGCCAAAGAGTCTCACACCATGGAGAGTAAGCTGAAACCACTGTCAAGAACTGCACTGTCTCACAGCCATGAGTCATAGTGGGTATCTGAATTTAAAATTAGTAATAGTTTTTCAAACTAAAAATGGAGTTTCTTACTTGTACTACCCACATTTCAAGTATCTATAGCTGCTACATGGACCATTACACATATAGAAAATTTCATAAGCCCATAACATTCCTTTGGACAGCACTTCAGTGTGCGTCCTTAGGTGTCAACAAAATTTTATCCTAATTTCTTACCAAGACAGTAAAGTGCACCTTTATGTAACATTCCTTTTAGTTATTTATTTAATTTTAAAGAGAGTAATAAAAAAGGAACAATAGCAAAATACCAACAACATAGACAAAAACAAAACAGAGCAAAGGTGTTACAAAGGATACACGGTTTCTGAACAAAATGATAGGAATTAACAGTGGTTGTTATATTACATATTGTTATCTTCAACGAAGTCGCTCAGATTACCAGATGTAAGAACGCAAAACTGATCAAACCACTAAAGAGAATAAAAAGTAAAAATAAAAAACCCAGGCTAACACATCCCAATAGGGATTTTCAAATGCAATTGTTAGAACAATTTTATTCTTTAGCCCCAGTTTACTAGAAATGTTTGAGCTAATTTATACTTAATTACATATTCAATTACAGGAAAAGAGTAGATTTTAAACTTTTTTCATGGCAAGAACATCTCCAGTTGATTGAATTTCAACATTTTCAGAATATCCACCATCTTAACATGGCAGCTCCCCAGAGTAAGGGGGAAGCCCGAGGGACTGTCTCAACACTTCTGAAGGATGCTGTTATCGAGAAAGGGCCACCACCTGGAAGGATTGTTAACATGCATAACTGTTCAAAGCTAGGGCAGATACAACTTTGGAAATTTTATAGTTATCAGGTCTGACTCTGCCATACTGCCTGCCTTTCTTTCTTTTTTTCTGTTTTCTTTTTTCACGGTGCTTACTATACACAATCCACACATGAATCCAGGGCTTGTACTTAACCTGCTATTTCTCCCAGAGGACACAATTATAGACAGAAGTGGAGGGAGAGTCAAATAGAAATAAACCACAAATGGAATTACTCATTTTTTCCATTTGCCCCTTGTGTGTCTTTTCTTTCTTTGCTGATGGGATACTTTCTGGGACAACTCCACAGGCATAACAACTGTTATAAATCTTGGAAATGGCAGGAACAATTCAAATGTTTATTTAAATTTGCAGAGTTGTATTTAATTGACTTGGAATCAGTAAAATCCATGGACACAGAAAATAGAACATGTATAACATTATGGAGACAATAAGGATTAAAAGTAAGCAAAAAATATTGGCAGATATGCTATATTTTTATGAGTAATATTATTGTATGTAAAAATCACCTGTATTTTCTCTGACTCCATTGTAAACAGAGTAAGTTTGTTTGTTCTTGAGATGCTGGAGTCAAATCCAGGGCCTCACTCATGGTAGGCAAGCACTCTAACACTGAGCTCCATCCCCAGCTCATAGACAGAATAGGTTAAATTACCCCTGCACATATACGTTTAAAACATTTCAGGTGTTTCAGAAATAAACCATATATGAAGATAAGTCAAACATTCAAAACATATATTTCCAAAAGAGAATCAGGAAGTCTTGCCATGCTCTTGCAGTAAATAGTTTGTTCAGTCAGCAATGTTATGGAAGAATATGTACTAAAGTTCATTCAATATCCTATTTAATATCAGGATATTACAAAATCAACACTTCAGAAGTGCTTATGTTATGATTATTTAATACAAAAGTTTTGAAAATAAGAAAATCCTTGTAAGTTTTTTTTTATTATTTCTGTTCCAAGACAAAAACAAAGAACTCAAATTATGGTATTAGGCCTAGACTGATTGCTGAACTCTGACATAAATGTACTGAGGAAAGAGTTACTACCTCAGGTGAAATGAATGATATGACTGACAGTTTTTCAGTGTTCCAGGGGAGCCATTATCACAGTGCTTTTGGGGTTGCTTAAAAAGACTTGCACTGATCATTTAGAGAAAAAATTTCAAAGGAATCTGAATATATCTTATTTAATTTACAATTTATTGAGTATGTCTTAAAAATATTTTCCAGTTTTATTTCATACTGATTAATATACAACAAAATGCAAGTCATGTAATTTTGACTTACTATCGCTAAATAGGTAGTTAAATTGCTGTGTATATAAATTAATGCTAATTTACTCAAGTAGCATAAATAATTTGTGTTGATCATTTTCCTGATTTGCAGTTTACTGTTTGCATGTTGTATTTTTCATATAGAAAGCTTCCTTTCTTTAAGTGGGAGTGCTCTAAAATAAGGGATATTCATAGATGAGCCTGTGAGTTCTCCCAATAGTTATCCTGTTGATAACCAGAAGGAAGAATTTTGTTATACTTTTATCACTCACTCTGAAGACTGATAATGTAGTTGCTTGAGAAACATTATTTATGCTATGTGGTTATTATTTCTTCTGCTTTCGACTCCAGGCATAGCATGTGTTTTTGTGAAGAATGTTGGTACTTGATTATAATCATAGCTGCATCTCTTTTGATAGGCAATTTTACTTTGGAGAATAGGTGTAAGATTTTTAGTGTTTTGAATGCAAATTGGGTCAATCCCATCACAGAATATAGAGTATGTGAATGATGAATAGAGTGTATTACATCATGTTTATTAAAATACAGAAAACTTTTCCCAGCTATATTGATTTTATACTTTAACCTGTCTAAGATTTTTTAAAAGTAAATTCTACCTGTCCTGGTAATGCATGGGCAAAACTTTGTTCAGACTCTGGAAAATATTCAATGATTAATAAATATTTTTGGAATAAATGAGTACCTGATACACCTCTGTGATATATTAGAATGTTCTGCTTCAGAACATGTAGCTTCCTACACAAGAGCCTGTGGTTATATGTATCAGGTGTAGGTACTAGCATATGTAAAGGCAAAAGTGGCCAGTAAACTACTGAGATGGGGCTAGCCCACTAGAGGAGAAAACATTTTGTGAAGCCACCTTAATTAAGGTCCTGGATGGTAGATAATAGGCTTCCTTTTCTCTACTTCTAAGGGATGGAATAAAAGCTCAGGCAATGTGAGTTACTTTCCATCCGTGAGTGAAGGGCCAAGATTTGCATTCATTTTTTTGTGACTCCACTAAAGAAGAGCGCTAATACTTTGAGTTGATATGCCTTTGTTCTCTTATTATTTTAATTATTGTATAGAGAAGTGAGGTTCACAACAAATTTGAGAGGAAGGTACAGAGTTGTCCCATCTATCTTCTGTCCCCACACATGAATAGCTCCCCATTATTAGCATTGCCCATCAGAGTAGTAGAGTGTGCTTGGTGCACCCACATTAACAAAAATTTACAAAATTCCACAGTTCATGTTAGGGTTTACTGTTGGTGTTGTACATATATGGATTTGGAAAAGTATATGATGACATGAATCCCTTCAGAGTATTTTTACTGCTCTGAAAAGTTTTGGTTCTCTGCCTCACCATCTCTTTTCCCATCATGAACCCTTGGCCACTGCTGACATTTTATTGTCTCTGTATATGTTTTCCTGTTCAGTGTGTCACATAGTTGGAATTGTGTGAGATGTAGCAATGTCGGACAACCTTCTTTAACGCCGTGATACAGAGTGAAGAGTCCTCGATGTCTTTTGTGGCTTTTTTAGTGCTGAATAATATACCATTGTCCTGATGTACCGTACTTTGCTACCTACTAAAGGATAGCTTGGTTTTTTAAAAATTTTATTTTAAAGAAAATTTTAAAAAAACTTGGTTACTTCAAAGTTTAACAATTAAATATATGGCTATTATAAACATCAGTGTGCAGGATTTTGTGAGTACATAAAAGTTAAACTCCTTTGGGCAAGGAGTATGACTGCTGGATTATAAGAGTATGCTTATTTTTTAATTTTTAGACATTTTAAATATTTAACAAATATACAATGTGTCTTGGTTACTTTTCTCTCATTGCTGAGACAAAATACCTGATGCCTAAAATTAAGGAAGGAAAGATTTATTTAGCTCACAGTTTGTGGAGGTTTTAGTCCATACTTGGCTGGCTCCAAGGCAGAGTCCCACATGGTAGAGGGCAACAGTTCATGGCCATGGAAGACAGCAAAAGCAACCAGAGCAAAAAGGGAGGAGTGGCAGCAAGCAACCTCTTTTCCTCCCTTACATTGTGTGCAAACTACCCACCCCAGGGTGGGTGTAGCACTCACACCCATAATCCCAGCACTGGACCATGGATCAATCATAAACTCTAGTCCTGCCCATGACTGCATGAGGCTTTGGGGGGACATCCAGACACAAAGTATAACACCATGTATATGTGAGGTGATAAAAATATGGAGTGTATGTTTTGATTTAAAAAAAAACATGATAATAAAAGACACAGTGCCATTGATCCTCTTCACAAAAGAAGACTTCCAGAACTGCCTCAAAGACCAAAGTGATGGGATATATGTACTCAGAATGAGAGGGAATATTTAGAGGGAAGTTAATGGCAATGTTTATTTTATTGTAATAACTTTAAAAAGTTCAAACATTTGCTGTGTTTTTCAACCATACCTCATATTCAAGGTAGACAAAGTGATAATTTGACCTACATGTACATTGTCCAATGATTATCACAATCTAATTAACACATATATCATCACCCATGCTGTACACTGGTTCACCAGAATGTGTTCATCTTTTAACCACAGTTTACACCTCTTGATCAACATCTCATCTCCACTTCAGGCAGCTACCATTCTACTCTGTGTCATGGCCTTGACTTTTGTAGGTTCCACATGTAAAACAGTACTGAGGCTCTGTCAGTCTTACTTCCTTAACATAATGTACTCTGGGTTCATCCATGGTGTCACAAATTGCAGAATTTCTGTGTCTGTTTATGGCTATGTAAATTCCATTGTGTATGAATATATTTATATATATAT